>NW_024082125.1:202391-262959 GCF_003009895.1 Hyaena hyaena | reverse complement strand
TTCTGTTTATTTGGAAAGGTTTTTATCTCTCCTTCTATGTTGAATGACAGGCTTGCTGGATAGAGGATTCTTGGCTGCATATTTTTACTGTTCATCACATTGAAGATCTCCTGCCATTCATTCCTGGCCTGCCAACTTTCAGTAGATAGGTCTGTCACCACTCTGATAGGTTTCCCTTTGTATGTTAGGGCCCTTTTCTCCCTAGCTGCTTTCAAAATTCTCTCTTTGTCCTTGTATTTTGCCATTTTTACTATGATATGCCGTGCAGAAGATCGATTCAAGTTACATCTGAGGGGAGTCCTCTGAGCCTCTTGTATTTCCACATTTACTTCCTTCCCCAGGTCAGGGAAGTTCTCTGCTATAATTTGTTCCAGGACTCCTTCAGCACCTTTCCCTCTCTCTTCCTCTTCTGGGATTCCTATGATACGGATATTGTTGCGTTTGACCATATCGCTGAGCTCTTCGAACTCTTCTTTCCTGTTCATGGATCAGTTTGTCTCTTTTTTTTTGTTTGTTAGCTTCTTGTTTTTCTATAATGGTGTCTTCTAAATCACTTATTCTCCCTTCTGCGTCTTTAATCCGTGCATTGGAGGCCTTTAATTTATTATGTATCTCACTTATCGCATTTTTTTAATTCTTCATGCCTATTTTTATTTTCTGTTCTGTCTGTAGCCATAGTTTCTTTGATGTCTCCTATGTTTTCTTCAAGCCCAGCTATTAATATTACCATTATTATTCTAAAATCTTGTTCAGTTATGCTGCTGATATCTGTTTTAAGCAGTTCATTAGCTGTCATTTCTTCTTGGAGTTTCTTTGGAGGAGAACTCTTTCGTTTCATCATTTTAGTTAGCTTTCCGGCTCTTGTTGGTTTTAAAGACCTGTTAATGCTCTCTGTATCTACGAGCGCTGCTATATCCAAGAAGACTCTTTGACTATCCAGGGCCTATCCTTTCAGAGAGTGTTTTTTGAATGTTATCTCTTGGTCTCTCTTGTTGGGACCTTGGTTATTTTATTTTCCTATTCTTAGTGATATTTGGGACTCTCAACCTTGTGTACTCTGGCTTGTTTCTTGAGGTAGCCCTGGAAAAGAAAACAGACAGACAAACACACAAGGAGCAGGAGCACACAAACAAACAGGCTAATTCATCTAACATGCAAAGCGAATGGGAAAACGAATACGTTAAGAGAAAAGACGGAGAGGGGAGGGCGAATAATAGGGAGTATAAAATACATAAAAGGGTCAAAAACGAGAAAAGAGAAGGAAAAAAGAAGAAAACCGACGGACAAAGAACAGTTTAAAGCATATAACCAGATTTCCCAGCTACAGTTAAATAGCCATGTGTATGCGGTGCTGGTTGAAGAGCATAGAGAAAGAGAGAGAAGGCAGGGCAGGATGAGGCAGAATTGGAAATAGAATGAACAGGCAGAAGGGATAAGAAGTTTTTTCAAAGAGCTAAAGGGTGGAATATGGTTGGATAGGTGAGAGAAGGATGCTGGAATTATCCAGAGAAACTATATAGTCAAATTACTCCTTAGAGAAAGAGATGAAAATGTCGGTAGGTGTAGAATTTACATCTACAGAATGGACTCGTTGTGATTGTTTAAGCAAGCTGGCGACCAGAGTTAATCAGGTCAGTGTTCTGGGGAAAAAAGAAAAGAGAAAGAAGAAGAATAAAAGAAGAAAAAAAAGGGAGGAGGGCAGCTCTCAAGCAGGGATGGGCGTGGCGTGATCCAATGCCTCAGGCGGGAGTTCTGCCTTGGCGGTTGTGGAGAGGAGAGTGAAGGTGCTCCAGTCCCTTCTTGAACCAAGCGCTGCACCTCACTCTTTTGGGCGTGTAAACTCCCCATACCGGGGGCGCAGCCAAAGTTGGTTGCACTCTTCAACTCAGGCCTGTCCCAATCTCCAAATCCCGGTCCGCGCGCCCCGCTGAATTTGCCTTAGACACAGCTTCCCAGGCAACCCCCTCAGGGCAATTCCAGGCCCCCTGCTGAGCTCTGGGGGTGGAGTCAGAATCGCTGCTTCCTTCTCTGGGTCGGGCTGGCGAGCATGGGCGGGGGCTTGCCTGCCAGGTGCGCTGAGCCCGTTGGAGTGAGGAAAACCAGGTCCCTCCATGTCTCGTCACCCAAAACACGAACTCACAGGCAAATTTCCCAGTTTTTAGCTCTTTGCCTTCCCTCCAGAGCCCCAGCCAGCCAGGAGCGCGGACGCACGGTGTCCACGCGCGGCTCTTTCAGGGGCCCCAGCCGCCCGGGAGGACAATGGCGGCAGGCGCGCCACTACTCTGAAGTCCAGCCTGCCAGGAGCCAGCACAAAGAAGCAGTCTGTGGGCTCAGCAACCCCGCCGCCGGGGCTAGTTGGCGCGAGAGGACCTGGCGTGCACGTATTTGGCAAGTACTGTCTTTCTATGCCCCGAGCGGAGGTTTTTCTGTTTCGGACTCTCTCTTTTTCCCCTATCACTCCGTGTAGAAGGTAGAGGGGGATCGCCTCCCACCCTGGAGTCTTAAATCCCGGCCCGATTTTATCTTCCCCAGTTCGCACTCACGTTAGAAGGCTTTCTTAGTGGATTCTGTGTCCTTTTTCTCCCAATCTCTCAGGTTTTGTAAGGTTTCCAGTGGCTTCAGATCTTTTCCGTGTGATGTATGGGCACGAGTGCAATTACGGAGCTCCTTACTTCTCCGCCATCTTGCCCCCTCCCAGGAATAATTAGATTTTATTTCCAGAATTAGATATAGGTAATGAGAACTTCAGTTTTTCTATGAGAAATATATAATTGAAGAATAGCTAAAACTTGTGAGATACAGATAAGGACTAATAGGTACAGTGAGGATCTAAATAATGCAAGAAAGATGGAGAAAGAGTCAGGCAGAGGAATTTTCACCAAAAATAGAGTGGGGGGGGCGGTTTGAAGGATTATCCACATGAGAGTGACTTTCCCAACATTCACTGTTTGATGTTATACATATCATGCTCAATTGAAAAATACATGAAGGTACATTTGTATAGCAGTCAGGATACTTATAGGATTACTTTCTTTTCTTCTATATTTCAAAGATAATTTTATGTATTTATTGTTTGTTCTTTTAATAAATTCATTTATATATTTTTAAATTTACATCCAAATTAGTTAGAATATAGTGCAACAATGATTTCAGGCGTAGATTCCTTAATGCCCCTTACCCATTTGGCCCATCCCCCCCCCCACAGCCCTTCCAGCAACTTTTGCTTATATAGAGACTCTATATTTCAGAGTCTGTTATGTTTTTTCCCTCTCCCTATATATACATATAGAGAAAGAGCATGAAGTATATATATATATACTTCCCTTCCCTTATGTTCATCTGTTTTGTATCTTGTATCTTAAAGTCCTCTTATGAATTAAGTCATATAATATCTTTCTCTGACTTATTTCACTTACATTACATCCTCCAGTTCCATCCATGTAGTTGCAAATGGCAAGATTTCATTCTTTTTGATTGCCAAGTAATACTCCATTGTATATATACACCATATCTTAATCCATTCATCCATCAATGGATATTTGGGCTCCTTCCATACTTTTGCTACTGTCAATAGCATGGCTATAAATATTGGGGTGCATGAGCCCCTTCCAAACAACACACCTGTATCCGTTGGATAAATACCTAGTAGTGCAATTGTTGGGTTGTAGAGTAGTTCTATGTTTAATTTTTTGAGGAACCTCCACGAGTTTTCCATAGTGGCTGCACTAGTTCGCATTTCCAACAACAGTGCAAAAGAGATCCTATTCTCTGCATCCTTGCCAACATCTGTTGTTGCCTGAGTTGTTAATGTTAGCGGTTCTGAATAGGTGTGATGTAGTATCTCATTGTGGTTTTGATTTGTATTTCCTTAATGATGAGTGATGTTGAACAATTTTACATGTGTCTGTTGGCCATCTGGATGTCTTCTTTGGAGAAGTGTCTTTTCATGTCTTTAGCCCATTTCTTCACTGGATTATTTGTTTTTTCTTTTTTGGGGGGGGGTGTTCAGGTTGATAAGTTCTTTATAGATTTTGGACATCTGATATGTCATTTGCAAATATCTTCTCCCATTCTGTCAGTTGCCTTTTAGTTTTGCTGATTGTTGCCTTCTCTGTGCAGAAGATTTTTATTTTTATGAGGTCCCAATAGTTCATTTTTGCTTTTGTTTCCTTTGCCTCTGGAGACGTGTTGAGTAAGAAGTTGCTGTGGCCAAGGTAAAAGATGTTCTTACCTGCTTTCTTCTCAAGGATTTGAATGTCTTCCTGTCTTACATCTAAGTCTTTCATCATTAGAGTTCCTTTTGTGTATGGTGTTAAGAAAGTGGTCCAGGTTCATTTTTCTGCATGTCACTGTCCAGTTTTCCAGCACCATTTGCTAAAGAGACTGTCTTTTCATTGGATATTCTTTCCTGCTTTGTCAAAGATTAGTTGGCCATACATTTGTGGGTCCATTTCTGGGTTCTCTATTCTGTTCCATTGATCTGAGTGTGTGTTTTTGTACCAGTACCACACTGTCTTGATGATTACAGCTTTGTAATACATCTTGAAATCTGGGATTGTGATGCCTCCAGCTTCAGTTTTCTTTTCAAGATTGCTTTGGCTATTCAGGATCTTTTCTGGTTCTACACAAATTTAATGGTTGTTTGTTCTAGCTCTGTGAAGAATGCTGGTATTATTTTGAGAGGGGTTTCATTGAATATATAGATTGGTTTGGGTAGTATCGACATTTTAACAATGTTTTTTCTTCCAATCCAGGACCATGGAATATTTTCCAATTTTTGTATCTTCCTCAATTTCTTTCATAAGCTTTCTATAGTTTTCAGTGTATAGATTTTTCACCTCTTTAGTTAGGTTTATTCATAGGTACTAGGTATCCTATCTCACTGGTTGTTTTGCAGATATTGAACCAGCCTTGTATCACAGTTATAAATTCCAGTTGGTCGTGGTGAATAATTCTTTTAATGTATTGTTGGATCTTGTGGGCTAATATCTTGTTGAGGATTTTTGCATTCATGTTCATCAGAAAAATTGGTCTGTAGTTCTCCATTTTAGTGGAGTCTTTGGTTTTGGAATCAAGGTAATGCTGGCTTCATAGAATGAGTTTGGAAGTTTTCCTTCCATTTCTAGGTTTTTGGAACATATTCAAAAGAATAAGTGTTAACTCTTTAAATGTTTAAGTCCCCTACTATTATGATATTATTATCAATGCGTTTCTGTATGTTTGTGATTAATTGATACATATATATTTGGGTGCTTTCACATTTGAAGCATAAATGTTTACAATTGTTGGAACTTCTTGGTGGATAGACTCCTTAATTATGAAATAATGCCCTTCTTCATCTCTTATTACAGTCTTTATTTTAAAGTCTAGATAGTCTGATATAAGTATGTTACTCCAGCTTTCTTTTGGCGCCCATTAACATGATAGATAGTTCTCAATCCCCTTACTTTCAATTTGAAGATGTCTTTAGGTCTAAAATGGGTCTCTTGTAAACAGCACTTAGATGTATCTTGTTTTTTATCCATTCTATTACATCTTTTGATTGGAGAGTTTAGTCCACTGACATTTATGGTGAGTACTAAAAGATATGAATTTATTCTCATTATGTTGCCTGTAGAGTTAGAGTTTCTGATGGTGTTCTCTGGTCTTTTCTAGTCTTTGTTGCTTTTGTTTTTTGTTGTTGTTGTTTGTTTTGTTTTCTCTTTTCTCCCCTCAGAGAGTCCTCCTTAAAAATTCTTGCAGGGTTTGTTTAGTGGTCACAAATTCCTTTAGTTTTTGTTTCTGGGAAACTCTTTATCTCTCCTATTTTGAATGACAGCCTTGCTGGATAAAGAATTCTTGGCTGCATATTTTTCCAATTTAGCACATTGAATATATCCTGCCACTCCTTTCTGGCCTGTCAAGTTTCTGTGGAAAGGTTTGCTGTGAATCTGATCTGTCTTCCTTAGTAGGTTAAGGACTTTTGTCCCTTGCTGCTTTCATGATTCTTTCCTTGCCTGAGTATTTTGTGAATTTGAACAGGATATTCCTTGTTGATGGTCGGTTTTTGTTGAATCTAATGAGAATTCACTGTGCTTCCTGGATTTTGATGTCTGTCTTTCCCCAGGTTTGGAAAGTTTTCCAATATGATTTGCTCACATAAGCTTTCTATCACGTTTTCTCTCTCTTCACCTTCTGGGATCCCTATGATTCTGATGTTATGCCTTTTTAATGAGTCACTGAGTTCTCTAATTCTTATATTGTGTTCTTTTGCCTTAGTCTTCCTCTTTTTTTCTGCTTCATTATTCTCACTAAGTTTGTCCTCTATATCACTGATTCACTGCTCTGGTTCATCCATCCTTTCTGCCATGACAGCCATTTGAGATTGCAGCTCAGTTACAGCCTTTCTGTTTTCATCCTGTCTAGCTTTTTCTTATTTTATCTCCGCAGAAAGCGATTCTAATATACTTTCAATCCCAGCTAGTATTCTTATTATTGTGATTCTAAATTCTGGTTCAGACATCTTGCTTTAATCTGTGTTAATTAAGTCCCTGGCTGTTATTTCTTCCTGTTCTTTCTTTTGGGGTGAATTCCTTCATTTTGTCATTTTGAAGGTAGAAAAGGAATTAATAAAGTAAAAATTTTTTAAATTAAAAACAACACAAAAAGTCAAATAAAAGATGTTAGGTGCTAGATGTGTTTTGGTCTGGTTGTTGAAAGAAACTTGATAGATTGAAGAAAAAAGTCAAAAAGAAAAGAAAAAAGGAAAACGTTTATAAATTTGAAAAAATGAATACAATAAAACAGAATAAAATGAAATGATGAAAGTAAAATAGAATTTTAAAAATTTACAAAAAAGTAGAAAGCAGTAGAAAGAAATAAAGAAAAAGCTTTTAATAAAAACAGAAAATAAAAATATTTTTTCCTCTCTCTGTACTTAAGAATAAGAAAAGTAAGGGAAAAAATTAATATATGGACCAGTGAACAGAATGAAATACGACTGAAATTACATCTGGTTTCCACATCTGGTTACATCTGACTTCCACTAGAAGTCAAACTTATGGTCTGTAAACTAAATATGCAGAAAGACTTTTGGTGTTCCTCAAGAATATGGTTGGCACAGTTAGGCGGAACTTAGTGTAACGGCTGCATTCCCCACAGCTGGTGCTGCTTAGCTCATTGGGGTGGATTATTGTGGTGCATGTATTGTATATGCACATGTGCGGGAGAGATGAAAATGCCATCACCCAGCTACCCAGTCTCTAGTATCAGTTGTGCTCTCACCAACTGGCATTCAAGCACCCCTCCTTTGTCTCAGGCTTCCATCTGCTCCCCGCTTCTACACTGTCCATGGCCAAGTTGTCAGGCTGCCAGGCAGCACCTCTCTCCTGAGTTTTATCTCAGATGGGGCTGTGTTTCCCAACTCCTCACTTCTGATGGACTGGGGCTTTAAACCATTCAGACCCTCTGGGGGAGGGTCTCACTGAGAAATGCCAGCATGCTGGCCCACCCCCAGGAATGTTCGCAAGACAGTGCTGCTGCCAATGCCCAGAGACTGCGGCTGGGTGCCTGCCCACCCCAGAAAAAGTTTGTACAATGGTAATGCAGTAGCATTTTGGGGATTATGGTAAATCACAACATACATCTTTAGCCAGGCTTCACTCTTAATGTCCTTGTTCCTACACCAGTTGTTGTTGTTCTCTGGGATCTGCTGTAACCTTTGCATATGGGCAAACCCACTAACACATAAATGTCCTCCCAGCAGGGGTACCACCACTCCCCGTACAGCCTAAGGACCCCTCGTACCTCCTTCTCTGTTTCTGGGGATTTGCCCTTCCCACCAGAGCAGCACCAGTATTGAGGTGTGAAGTTTCAGACTCTGTGCTCCACCTGTTTATAGAGTCTTAATGGAATTTAAACCCTCTGCTTTCTCCCTTTTTAGTTCAGTTCCTTGCAGCTGTTTCCAATCTTCTACTTTCTCTCCATCTGCTTTCAGTGTGTGTGTTGGGGGGGGAGTGCTTTTCCTGTACTCTCCCCCTATCTTGTCCTCTTGCCACAAGCAAAAACAGCCTCCTGCCCTCCTTGGCTTCTCTCTTCCCCAGTGTAATTCTCTGCCCCGCGTGCCTGCCAAGTTCTGTGGTTCATGTTGTGCAAATTGTTGTATTAATTCTCAAATCAGTTTTCTAGGTGTGCAAGATGGTTTAGTGTTAATCTGGCTGCATTCCAGAGATGAGAGACCTATAGGATTGGTTTCTTATCATTAACTCATATTTTCTTTCTCCCAAATCAATTCCAGCAATTTCAATCCTCTCATTTTCTTCTTTGCTGACAAGAGATGTATATGTGCTTAGCAACTGTGCCCTTAAATATGTTAATAGGAATGGAAAAACTTGGATTAGAATAATGTCATTCAATTGTTTGAATTTTTTCCAAGTTAAACACTAAAAATCCAATACACTGCATTGGCAATTTTCAAATCACCTTGATTTTCCATATTTATATCCTTTTATATTTACAAAATTTTCTCCATTGTTTTTTCAGAAGAACTTCAAGAAGAAATTGGTAATTATTTTCAGACTGACATTGCTTTTGTGATGCATTTCATTGCAATAATTTTTTATACTGCATTGGCAATTTTCAAATCATCTTAATTTCCCATGTTTATTTCCCTTTACATTTACAAAGTTTCCTCCATTTTCGTATTCAGAAGAATTTCAGGAAGTAAATGATAATTTTTTTCAGATTGACATTCCTTTGGTGATGCATTTCATAGAAATGATTTTTCCTTGTCATTTCCTGATTCTTAAACTCATGATCCACTCCTATCTTTGCTCTTTATTTTCTTGATTCTCTAATTGTTCTATCCACTTTCTGCATCCTTAAATCCTCTCATGTTAATTTCCCTTCTCATCCTTTCAACCTGCTTCATTTTCTTTCCTTCATTTGCTACATATTCTTAGTCTTTTATCTTTCAAAGGCTTATAATAACCTCATTTTAAGGTTGGTAAGCTGAAGAGGATCATGTGCTTATTTCATGCAAGATATCTTCTGGAACACATACTTTCACTCAGATTTTCCAGTATGTTATTTGAAATAGAGTACCCTTTATTGTGAACATGATATTACCCTAAATCAGAAGGGAAGGGGTAAGACTCCAAAGTTTGAGTTCAATTCTTTCTTCAATCTTTTTAAACACTGTGAACATATTATAGTCAAGTATAATCTTGAGACTTGCTATTCAACTTCTCTTGACCATATTCTCAAGTGAGTCAACCTATCAAATATTTTTTTCTTTTCATTCCAACCATAACCATTACTCTTCTTTCACTTTAACTTCTATCTATTTAATAATAATTCAACAAATTGTTATTTGGGGTGGATCTTTATACATGTATTTTTCATTCAAGTAATCTCATTATAATATATCTCTAAAATCTAATGCTATATTCTAAGATATTTCTACACCAATTTTAGTACCTCACCACAAGAATTATTTAAACCTTCTTGTCTCTATATATCATAAGGTATTCAATGTGACGATGTCAATGGAATGGATTTCAGAGGCTTAATTTCTTCATTAGAGAATGGACATGACCTGGAAATGTTGCAAAAACAATTATTAGTAGATGTAGGGGTTTTAGTTATATCTTCTTTCTAAAGCTTAGAAATCTTGTCTCATCTATGTGTGTCTAAATATTTTCTCTATGATAGGAGGAAGGCACAGTGTAAGTCTGGTGAGAAATAGAATGTTTCTCAGAGAACTTTATTCTTTGTCCTGGATTTCATACCTATATGATTTAGTTAAGATAATCTTCACTCAGTATGAGTTGACATAGAGCCCAAAATAAGTTTATAAATTAATCATTGGACCAAAATGATCTGAATAGAGGCACTCTGAAACCTTACCCTGCATTACTTATGTGAGTAGTATTTCAATATCCCCTTGTACAGCATTTGTGGCAACTTTACACAACATAGCTACTGCAATACTGAGAACTGACAAATATATTTAAAGCAGCCAACTACTCTAAAGCTAACTGAATAAATAGGAACCTAAATATTTTGAAAAGGATGAAGAATACTTTTACAAATTAAACCACCAGAACTAATATTGCCAAACATTTTGTCAATTTATTAAATTAGTTCTATTCTCACACCTTTTACTGGTGAATATCTCTAGAAAATGGTGAGCTCTGAGCCAGTGTGTGTGTGTGCCTGTGAGTGTTCATCTGAAATTTGAAAGGGTTATTTTAAATACAAATTTTTCAGTAAAACTGAATTTTTTTAATGGTTATCTCCCATGATTTTACATTGATCTTTCCGGTTTTGCAGTTGTCTTTTTGGTAAAACTTCAGGGAAAATATTAATTTCTGATACCTCATAACTTTTGATATCCTTTTAAATGACTGATTTCTGGGTGTCTATAGCATTTCCAGCACTTGAATCTATATGGCCTCCATTTCCACCCTTTGTCGTGATGTATACTATTCCCATGCCAATTCTGTGGTGTTATACTTCTAATTTTAGTGAGGTCCATTTATTTCTTTCCCTCTTTTCCCCATTCCTTCTTTTTTCATTTCACACCATCTTTCCCTATACACACTGGATTCTGCCTTGCAGAGAGTTGCCACAATTTTATTTTAAAAAGTTGGTGAAATGAACATTAAGCTAATAGGCACACTGGTTACTGTTCTATAAATATGTCTGGAAAACATTCCAAACTTAGGACCTCTGTCAGATGTTCCAAGTATGAAGGCCCTTTAGTATACGTTCAGTACATTCTACATCTTTAAGACATAGAGAAGACTCTAAATTTTTCATGTTAAGGTGCCTGGGTGGTGCAGTCACTTAAGCATCCAACTTCAACTCAGGTCATGATCTCATGGTTCATGTGTTTGAGCCCTGACTCAGGCTCTGTGCTGCCAATGCAAAGCCCACTTCAGATACTCTGTCTCCCTCTCTCTCTGCCCCTCTCCTGCTTGTTCTCATCCTCTCTCTTTCAAAAAAAAACATTTAAAAAATATTTTAAACTTGTTGAGTTAAGGTTCTCTGTCCATTGTCCTTTTCAAATCTATGTAATATCTAATACAATTCATTGGGCAAGTATGAACTTGAGCAATATTCTTCCACTGACCTTCAACATATGACCCAAGTTTTCTCAAGTCCCTAAGTATTTCACAAAATTTTCCTGGCTTTTAAAAAATGTCTAACAATACTACTTGTATTTTATTTTCAATTTTTATTCACACAATTGTCAAATCAAATGGAAAACTGTAATTTCTTTTATATATTTACAGAAGTATTAAATGTCTTAAAAATTTTAAAGTAACCTCCCTGTCAGTTCTAAAATTTTTTTATGGGCACACAAGAATCAATTGATTGACCCAGGATATTTCTGAAAAAAGCCAAATATAATCATTCAAAGTTTCATAGTCTCTCTTTCCAATGACAATTTTAATTATACTGTTTATTTTTGGGAGAATGGGATTTTGGAACATATCTTTTGGTTTCTTAACTTTTGTTATTTTTTAACGTTTTTTTATTTTTTTTTATTATTTTTTTTTTTTGAGAGAGAGAGAGAGAGCAAGAACAGGGTAGGGGCACAGAGAGGAAGAGAATCCTAAGCAGACCCTGTGCTATATCAGCATGGAGCCTGACACAAACCACGAGATCATGACCTGACCTGAAACCATGTGTCAGACACTTAACCAACTGAGCCACTCAGGTGCCCCAGGAACATATCTTTTTAATATACTTAGCAGGTGTCATAGGACTACCCACAGATACAGTTTTGGACACATGGGTGCCTTTATTGTATTCCTCTTCATCACTTTTTAAAGTACCTTTCTCATACATGCCGATATATGTGTTTCATCTAAAAACAGTGACAGTCCAATAAAAGAGGAATGACTGATAATGTTCATCCCAGAAGAAGATTGCCCTGTCCTTCCTCCTTTCATGGTTTATTTCCTAATTTAATTCCTTTTGAAGAAAGGGGTGGAGGGATATAAAACAATATTGCCTCTAATTGGTGACATGTACTTTGGAGCCCTAAGTTCCCATTTCAACAAATATAGATCTACTTGGACAACAGAGTAAGCTATGAAAGAAGGTTCCAATTTTTGCTCAACTCCTTCTTGTGGCATTGTGTTCTCTTTGGAATGAATTGTGTTTATTCTTCTTTTTACTTTCCTCAGGAAGTAAAATACAGGGCATACAATAGTGAAGGCCTATGACTACAGGCAAGGGTCTTTGTTTTATAAGGTTCTAGTCATACCCCAACCCCGTACTTTCCCCTTTGTTCCTTTTCAGGCCTTACCCTCATTGGCTTGACAATTCTAGGTGATGGGTGATCCATTTCCAATTGTCTTAATTCCATTGTATGAGGGGTGGCCTATGACTATATTAGTCCTTGTGGCTCAACTATTTATTTTTAGTTATGTCCTTCGTCAAATTCCTGAAGGAAACCTGAGAGGTAGTAGGCGGTATCTGTTACATTTTTAAGAAGAATTTTACGGGGTTTGCTATGTTCAGACACTCCCAGCCTTGTTCCAAAATATGTGTTTTTCTTCACCCAGGGAACTCAGGTCCTAATCTTTCCCGCTCTGCCTACTGAATCTTATCTTTTCCTATCACATGAAGACTGTAATCTTGCTGCCATAGCCAAATACTGTCCACGAATGCTGGCAAATCATGAGAAATTAGAAGAGAGGCTTAGAACAGATATTTCCCTTTAGAGGAAGAATGCCCCTGCCAGCGACTTGATTTCAGACGTCTAGCTTCCACAACTATGATGGGATAAACAACAACTTTGGTTGTTTATTTTGTGATACTTTGTTATATTATAGTAGCAGGCCTAGCAAGCTAATAACATTATTTTTTGAAAATATAATCTAATTTAAAAAATAAACAGCTTTGTTATAATACTTCAAGGAAATATCTACATTTATATGAATTTCATGTCACAATTGAAAACAAGATAAAAAGTGATTTAACCACAGGAATTCATAAACTCTTCTAAATTCATTCTTAGATGAATCTATCTATGCAAAGTACTTAATTCTGTGATAGTTATGTCTTAAATTTTAGTTTTACAATTTCACATGTTTTAATAAACATTATCTCATGTCACACTTGACAATATCCCTCATAAGCATTTTACTCCTACTTTGTAGATGAGTAAAGTAAGGCTTTCATTATTTAAATTAAGTTATGTGCCTTACTTCCCTAAAGTCACATGTTTACTAGATAAAAGATGGGAACCCCAGTCTTCTAACCCTCCCAATCCAAGGAAATTTTCACTAATCAATTAAACTCACTCTCCTCTTATTTATACAGACCAGATTATCTTGATACTTGCATTTAATACTGGGAGGAGGTTACAGGTTTATGATTAAAGAAGCTAAATTAAAAGTAGTGCAGGAAAAGACAGTTATAGAAAATGGTAGGCATTAAGCTCCCCTAGTTTAAGTGATCTGAAACCTCTGTTCAAAAGATACCACATGCTCAAACTGTAGTCACTTTTGCTAAGCCTCACCAAGACATAATACCTAACCTAATTGCAATTTTAGCCTTTCCCAGGGAGTGGAATTTTAAACCAGCCTGGAATTTCAACACTAGTGAGGTAATCTGCATAGTAAGACCTCTGTCTTCCCCTAAAGTGAAGGTAACCTTGCCTGAAATAACTCTTCTAACTTTCTTGTCCCATCCTCCTTCTGCCTATAAAAACCTTCCATTTGTTACAAATCCTCATATCTTCCCTTTATTGGCTAGATGAGATGCTGCCTGATTTATGAATCACTGAATAAAGCCAATTAGATCTTCAAATTTACTCGGGTGAATTTTGTTTTTTAACACTAGTAATTTTCAAAGTGTGGTTCCATGGAACATTATCCCTATGATAATCTCCTTGGTCAAATAAAGCTTACAAACTCTTTTCTAATGTAAAGCTTATAAAATCTTGTAGTCTGCAGTATACTCTGGAAAACACTAAACTATTTCAGTCCTAAAAGTACTGAAAAGAACTAGAAAAAGAATCTATCCTAATATGTGATGACTCATAAATGTTAATATTTCTGAAAATTATGTCCAAATCTTTTTTTCTGTTATTGACATCTACTCCTTTAAGAAAAAAAAAAAAATCTGGAGGGGCGCCTGGGTGGCTTAGTCGGTTAAGCGTCCGACTTTCGCTTAGGTCATGATCTCGCGGTTCGTGGGTTCGAGCCTCGCGTCAGGCTCTGTGCTGACAGCTAGCTCAGAGCCTGGAGCCTATTTCAGAGTCTGTGACTCCCTCTCTCTCTGACCCTCCCCTGCTCACACTGTCTCTCTCTCTCTCTCTCCTAGAAATAAATTTAAAAAAAAAAAACAAACCTGGAGAGATTCCTAGGGAGAGAAGTTAAGATGGCAGAACAGTATGGGGACCCTGAGCTTCTCTCATCCCTGAAACACAGCTAGATCAGCACCATTTTGAACACCTAGGAAATTGATCTGAGGATTAGGGCAACAATCTGAGTAACTTGAACCACAGAACTCAGCAGGTATGTGGTATGGAGAGGTGAATTGCAGAAGAGAAAAGATGCAGAGGGCAGGGAGCCACTTTTGTGGAGAGAAGATAGAGAAAAAAGAAGGGGGGCAGTGTGGCATACCAGGATCATGCAAGAACACTTCCCCTGAAAGTAGCTGAAGAGAAAGAGTAAAAACACTTGCACGGGACTGAACAAGAAATCTGTTCCCCCACACCATTGACAGGGAGAAAGGAGAGGGTTTCAATACCACCAGGATTCTAGAAACAATGGAGCGCAGAGTTTGAAGTTTCAGAGCTCAGTGCCTGGTGGTGCTCTGGTGAGGAAAAAGGGCAAATCCCCAGAAGCAGGAAGCAGGGTCAGTGGGGTCCATGTGCCACATGGGGAGAAGTGGCTCCCCTGCTTGGAGTGCATTTGGTAGAGGCCATACGGCCTCCCCAAGGGCAAAGGTCCCAGCGGACCCCCAAAGAGCAGCCACACTTGTTGGTATGAGACAAAGACACCAGAATTGGGCAAAACCTGGCACCAGCTGTGTTGTGATTTGCCATGATCTCTGAACCTCTGCCACTGTGCAGTTGAATGAATGTTTTTGGGGGCAGGCAAGCATCCAGCCATTGCCCAGCGAGACCCTCTCCCACAGAGTTGGCATGGGTCCAAACCACAGGGGTCTCTGAAGCATAGGGTTTTGAAACACCACCCCATCTGAGATAAAACTCTAGAGGGAGGTGCTGCCTGGCAGGCAGACAGGTGGATATGAACAAGGTATAGGTAAGAAGTGGATGGAGGCCTGAGACAAAAGAAAGGTGATTGACCACAGGTCAATGAGAGCCTGAAGTTCCTGTGCTAGAGACTAGGGAGCTGGGAGAAGCCATTTTCACCTCTTCTGTGGATGTGCATGTGTATGTGCATCCACACATAGATCCACCAAGTAAGGCAAACAGTGCCACCTAGTGGAGAATGGAGCATTTACACCAAGTCTTGCCTAAATGTGCCCTCCAAGCACATCCCCCAGAAGACCAGCAGGAGTCCTTCCACCTCTAATGTATAGAGAGTACTTCACAATTTCAGTTCTGGAGGAAAATGGATGTAACTTCATCCAGGTTTCATTCTGTTTCCTGGTTCATTTATTTGTTTTCTTTGCTTATGTTTTTGCTTAATTTTTTTCTTTCTTTCTCTTTCTTGGAAACAAATAGAAAATTTTATTTTTCTTTTTTTACTTTACTTAAAAATCTTTTAATTCTATTTAATTTTCTTTATTTTATTATATTATATGATTTTTTAATTGTAAAATTTTCTTCTTCCTTTTTTTTTCCGTTCCTTTCCCTCTTTTGCTCTGTTTTATGAAGCTTCTTTCAACAAGCAGACTGAAACACACCTAGGATATAGCTTCCTTTATTTGATATTTTGTTTAGTTTTTAATTTTAATTTTTTATTTTATTATTTTTTTCCCCTCCAAAATGACAAGATGAAGAAATACACCCTGAAATAAAGAACAGTAAGAAATGACAGCCAGGGACTTAATTAGCACATATATAAGTAAGATGTCTGAACTAGAATACTAACTGAAGGTTAAACAAGCATAGATGGCACCAGAGAATCCTCTTGCTGCAGAGATAAAAGAAATAAAATCTAGTCAGGATCGAACTTAAAAATTCTATTACTGAGATACAATCTCAAATGGCAAGGACAGCAAAGATGGATGGAACAGAGCAGGAAATCAGTGGTATAGATGATAAAATTATGGAACTAATAAAGCAGATAAAAAGAGGGAAAGGCAAAAATCAGGATACAAGACTTAGAGAATTCAGTGACTTTTTAAAAAGGAATGACATCAGGATCATAGAAGTCACAGAAGATGAAGAGGGAGAAAAAGGAGCAGAAGGTTTATGTGAACAAATTATATCACAAAACTTTCCTAATCTGGGGAAGGACACAGACATCAAAATACAAAAAGCACAGAAAACTCCCATTAGATTCAACAAAAACTGACCATCACAAAAGGATATCACAAGCAAATTCACAAGCAGCAAGGGAAAAAAGTGCTTAACCTATAAGAGAAAACAGATCGGATTAACAGCAGATCTATCCACAGAAACTTGGCAGGCCAGAGAGGAGTGACAAGGATATATTCAACATGCTGAATCAGAAAAAATTCAACCAAGAATTTTTATCCAGCAAGGCTGTCATTCAAATAGAGGAGAGAGTTTCCCAGACAAAAACAAACAAACATACAAACAACCCTAAAGGAGTTCATGACAACTAAACCAACCCTGCAAGAAATATTAAAGGGGACTCTTTGAGTGGAGAAAACAAAACAAAACCAAAAAAACCAAAAGCAACAAAGACTAGAAAGGACCAAAGAACCAGAGAACATCACCAGAAACACCAACTCTGCAGGCAAACAACGGCACTAAATTCATATGTTTCTGTACACATTCTAACTGTAAATGGACTTAATGCTCCAATCAAAAGACACAGGGGTATCAGAATGGATAAGAAGATGCATCTATATGCTGCCTGCAAGACACTCATTTTAGACCTAAATACACCTGCAGATTTAAAGTAAGAGGATGGAGAACCATCTATCATGCTAATAGTTGCCAGCAGAAAGCTGGAGTGGCGATACTTCTATCTGACAAACCAGATTTTAAAACAAAGACGGTAACAAGAGATGAAGAAGGGCGTTATATCATATTTAAAGAGTCTATCCACCAAGAAGATCTAACAATTGTAAATATTTATGCCCCCAATATGGTCACCAAGTATATAAATCAATTATTCACAAACATAAACTCATTTTTAATAATACTATAATAGTGGGGGACTTCAACACTCCACCTACAGTAATGGACAGATCATGTAAGCAGAAAATCAACAAGGAAACAATGACTTTCAGTTACAAACGGTACCAGATGGACTTAACAGATATTTTCAGAACATTTTATCCTAAAGTAGCAGAATACACATTCTTCTAGAGTGCATAGGAAACATTCTCTAGAACAAATCACATACTGGGTCACAAATCAGCCCTCAACAACTACAAAAAGATCAAGATCATACCTTGTTTATTTTCAGACCACAACACTATGAAACTTGACATCAACCACAAGAAAAGACTTGGAAAGATATGAATATTTGGATATTAATGAACATCCTACTAAAGAATGAATTGTTAACCAAGAAATTAAAGAGGAAATTAAGATAAGTACAATGTAGCCAATGAAAACGAAAACATGACTGTCCAAAACCTCTGGGATGCAGCAAAGGTGGTCATAGAGGGAAATATATAGCAATACAGGCCTTCCAAAGAAGAAAGAAAGAGATGATTATATCCTTCATTTTGTTGATGTGATATAATGTTGATTGGTTTGCAAGTATCAAACCATCCTTGAATCCTGGAATAAATCCCATCTGGTTGTGGTGAATGACCTTTTTAATTTATTGTTAGATTCAGTTTGCTAATATTTTGTTGAGGACTTTTGCATCTATGTGCATCAGAAACACTGGACTATAGTTTTTTTTCTTGCGATGTCTTATTATGGTTTTGGTATCAGTGTAATGCTGGGTTCTTAGAATGTATTCGGAAGCTTTCCTTCCTCTTCTAATATTTAGAATAGTTTGAAGAAAGTCGGTATTAATCTTTCTTTAAATGTTTGGTAGAATTCGCCTGTGAATCCATCTGGTGGTGGACTTTTTTTGTTGCTAGTTTTTTTTTATTAAGGATTCCATTTCACTACCAGTAAATGGTCTGTTCAGATTTTCTATTTCTTCCTGATTCAGTTTTGGAGGACTGTATGTTTCTAGAAATGTATCCGTTACTTCTAAGTTGTCCAGTTTCTTGGCATACAATTTTTTGTAGTAGTCTTTTATAATCCTTTATATTTCTGTGATATCAGTTGTTGCTTCTATTACATTTCTGACTTTATTTGGGTCTTTTCTCTTTTATTCTTGGTATGTTTGGTTTATCAATTTTGCTTATCTTTTGAAAGAACCAGCTCCTGGTTTCATTGATCTTTTCTGTATTTTCTTTTCCTTTTTTTAGTCTCCATGTCATTTATCTTTGCTCTGATTTTATTATTTCCTTCCTTCTACTCACTTTGGGTTTTGTCTGATATTTTTCTAGTTCCTGTAGGTATTAGCTTATATTGCTTATTTGAACTTTTTCTTGTTTCCTAAACCTCTCTACAAACTTCCCCTTAGAACTGCTTTTGCTGCATTCCAAAGATTTTGGACCACTGTGTTTGCATTTCCATTTGTCTCCATGTATTTTTTTAAATTTCTGTTTTGATTTTGTCATTGACCCAATGGTGGTTAACCCACAAATTGTTTAGTGTCCACATGTTTTTTTCTAGTTTCTTTTTCTTGTGATTTATTTTGAGTTCCTTATCATTGTGGTAAGAAATATGTATGATTTCAATCTTCTTAAATTTACTGAGACTTTTTTTTGTTGCCTAACATGTTATCTATCCTGGAGGATGTTCCATATGCACTTACAAAGATTGTATTCTATTGCTTTGGGGTGGGATGTTCTGTATATATCTGTGAAGTTTACATGCTCTAAATTAGTCACTCAAAGACAGTTTCCTGATTTTCTGCTTGGATGATCTATCCATTGATGTAAATGGAGTGTTAAAGTCTCTTACTATTATTGTATGACCATCAATTTTCCCTTTATGTCTATTAATATTTGCTTTATTTTTAGATGCTCTGATGTTGAGTGCATAGATGTTTACAGTTATTATATCCTCTTATTGACCTAATACCTTTATCATTATGTAATGCTTTTCTTTGTCTGCAGTTATAGCCTTTATTTTAAAGTTTATTTTGTCTAATATTAGTATTGCTACTGAGGCTTTTTAAAAATTTTTCTTTATTATTATTAATTTGCTTTTCTTTGCATAGAATATCTTTTTTCCTCCCTTCACCTTCAGTCTGTATGCATCCTTAGGTCTGAAGTGAGTCTCTTGTAGGTAGCAACAAAAAATAGTAGAACAGATCAAACAAAGTGGTACTTTGAAAGACTTAATAAAATTGATAACCCCCTAGCCAAACATAACAAAAAGAAAGGAGAAAATACCCAAACAAATAAAATCATGAATAAAAGAAGAGAGATCACAACCAACACCACAGATATAAAAACAATTATAAGAGAATTTTATGAAAAATTATATGCCCACAAACTAGGCAATCTGGAAGAAATGGACAAATTCTTAGAAATATACAAACTAACAAAACTGAAAGAATAAGATAGAAAATTTGAACAGAGGCTAACCAGCAAAGAAATGGAATCAGCAATGAAAAATCTCCCAACAAACAAGAGTCCTGGGCCAGATGGCTTTCCAGGAGAATTCTACCAAACATTTAAAGAAGGGTTAATATCTATTCTTCTCAAACCATTAACAAAAAATAGAAATGGAAGGAAAACTTCCTAATTCTTATAAGGCCACATTGCCTTGATTCCAAAACCAGGCAAACACCCCACTAAAAAGGAGAATTATAGGCCAACATCCAAGATGAAGATGGATGTAAAAACTCTCAACAAGACTCTAGGAAGTTGAATCCAACAGTACATTAAATGAAATATTCACCACAGTCAAGTGGGATTTATTCCTGGGCTGCAGCGGTGGTTCAATATTTGCAAATCAAACAACATGATACACCACATTAGTAAAAGAAAGGATAAGAGCCGTATGATCCTTTTCAGTAGATGTAGAAAAAGCATTTGAGAAAATACAGCATCTATTCTTGATAAAAACCCTTCACAAAGTAGGTGCAGTTGGAACATACCTAAACATCATAAAACCCATGTATGAAAGACCCATAGCTAATATCATCCTCAATGGGGAAAAACTGAGAACTTTACCTCTATGGACAGGAGAATGACAGGGATGTGCATCCTCACCACTACCACTTAACACTGTATTGGAAGTCTTAGCTTCAGCAATCAGACAAGAAAAAGAAATAAAAGGTATCCAAATTTGCGAAGAAGAGATCACACTTTCACTATTTGTGGATGACACGATAATCTATGTAGAAAACCCAAAAGACTCCACCAAAAAGTTGCTACAGCTAATGAATTCAGCAAAGCCACAGGATATAAAATCAATGTACAGAAAACTGTTACATTTGTATGCACCAATAATGAAGCAGCAGAAAAAGAAATCAAGGAATCAATCCCATTTACAATTGTATCAAAAACCATAAGATACCTAGAAATAAACTTAACCAAAGAAGTAAAATATCTGTATTCTGAAAACTATAGAATGTTTATGAAGGAAACCAAAGAAGCCACAAAGAAAAGGAAAAACATTCCAGGCTCATGGATTTGAAAGAACAAATTACTCAAAGCAATCTATATACTGCCCAAAGCAATATACACTTTTAATGCAATCTTCATCAAAATATCAACAGCATTTTTCACAGAGCTAGAACAAACAATCCTATAATTTGTATGGAACCACAAAAGACCCCAAAAAAATCCTGAAAAAAGAAAACCAAAGCTGGAGGCATCACAATTCCAGAATTCCAGCCATATCACAAAGCAGTAGTCATCAAGACAGTATGGTATTGGCACAAAAGCAGACACATAGATTAATGGAATAGTATAGAAAGCCCAGAAATGGACCCACAACTGTATGGTCAAGTAATCTTCGACAATGCAGAAAATAATATCAAATAGGAAAAAGAAAGTCTTTTTGACAATAGGTTTTGGGAAAACTGGACAGTGACACATGCAGAAGAATGAACTTGGACCACTTATGCCATACCCCAAAATAAATTCAAAATGGATGAAAAACCTAAATGTGAGACAGAAAACCATCAAAATCCTAAGGGAGAATGCAAGCAGCAACCACACTGACCTGAGCTATAGCAACTTCTTGCTAGACACACTGCTGGAAGCAAGGGGGGAAAAAGTAAACTTGAACTGCTATGACTTTCTCAAGATAACAAGCTCTGCATAGGAAAGGAAACAATCAACACAATAAAAGTCAGCCTAAAGAATGGAAGAAGATATATGCAAATGACATTTCAGATAAAGGGTCAGTATCCAAAATCTATAAAGAACTTATCAAACTCAACACCCAAAAAACAAGTAGTCCAGTGAAGAAATGGGCAGAACACATGAATAGATACTCTTACAAAGAAGATATCCAGATGGCTAATACATGAGAAAATGCTCAACATCACTCATCATCAGGGAAATACAAATCAAAGCCATGATGCGATATCGCTTTACCCTTGTCAGAATGGCTAAAATTAACAACACAGGAAACAACAGATGTTGGTGAGGATGCAGAGAAAGGGGAACACTCTTATACTATTTGTGGGAATGCAGACTGGTGCAGCCACTCTGGAAAACATTATGGAGGTTCCTTAGAAAGTTAAAAATAGAACTATCCTAAGATCCAGCAATTGTGGTACTAGGTGTTCATGCAAAGGATACAAAAGTACAGATTGAAAGAGGTACATGCACTCATATATTTATAGTAGCATTATCAACAGTAGCCAAACTATGGAAAGAGCCCATATGTCCATTTACTGATGAATGGATGAAGAAGATGTGGTATATAATAGAATGGAAGATTAGCCATAAAAAATATGAAACCTTGCCAACTGCAACAATGTGGATAAGCTAGTGTAGTCTATATTATGCAAAATATGTCAGAGAAAGACAAAGAGCCTATAATTCCATTCATATGTGGAATTTAGGAAACAAAACAGATGAATATGTGGAAAGGGACAAAAAAAGAGAGGGAAGCAAACCATAAGACTCTTACTGATAGGGAACAAACTAAGGGTTGATGGAGGGAGGCATGGGGGGACGGACTAAATGGGTATGGGGCATTAAGGAGGTCACTTGTTATGATGAGGATGTTATATATGTGGGTGTTATATATGTAAGTGATGAATCACTAAGTTCTACTCCTGAAACTAACATTACACTATATGTTAATTAACTAGAATTTAAATAAACATTTGGAAGAAAAAAATTCCATAAAAATATGATTTTCCTGGCTATATAATATATTCAGATATATAATAATTTATATATATTCCCCCAGTCTTAGCCTGTTCAGTCTTTTCTAAAGATACTACTTTCTGACTGCATCCTGAAATACATGCCAAGATACCATCTTACTCTAAACAGAAATTTTAAGAGTCACATTTCAATTACCTATACTAGAGGTAATTATTTTTCCCCTTGTATTAACCATATCTTTGCTTTGCTTTTCTGTATTCTTTTTTTTTAAGTTTATTTATTTACTTCATTTTGAGAGAGAGAGAAAGAGCATGCAAGCAGTGGAGGGCAGAGAGAGAGAGAGGTAGATAGAGAATCTCAAGCAGGCTCTGTATAGTCAGCACAGAGCCTGGCTTGGGTTCAGTCTCACAAACCATGAGATCATGACCTGAGCCAAGATCAAGATTCACTTAACCAAGTGATCCACTTAGGTGCTCTATTTTCTGTATTCTGATGCTTTGACATTTGCATCCTTGCTAACCCTTAAGAACTGCTCCTTCCAGGTTAGCCAATTCTTACAGACAGTAAACAACTCATCCACAAACGTGTTTTTCAAATATAAACCAGTCAATCCAGAGCCCATAACCTAACCACTTCTTTTATCAGGGTCCCACCCAGGTCACTATCCACAAAAATCCAAGGCCAAGATACCAAGCAGGGGTAGCTCCTATGTCACAGAGCCCACTGAAATTATTCATAATAGACCATCCTAAGTCTACTTATCCTGTCACTCCCATTCCTTTCCACAGAAACCGTAATAAAGCCTCTTGCCCACAGTTCACCCTTCCTTCTGCCTCTTGACTGACCTAGGTACTTTCCCCTGTGGTACTGCATACTCTTTCCTCCTAACAGTGAGTAACACACTATCTTTTTAGTAGTAATCATCTCTTGATCTGTTGGCCTTACTATAACTCAAATTTTCTATTAATACACATTTATTTATTTCAAGTTTATTTATCTATTTATTCTGAGAGATAGAGAAAGAGAGGGAGAGAGCAAGGAAGGGGCAGAGAGAGAGGGAGGCAATTCCAAGGAGGCTCCGTGCTGTCAGTGCAGAGTCCAAATGATGTGGGGCTCAAACTCGTGACCTATGAGATCATGACTTGAGCTGAAATCCAGGGTTGGATGCTTAACCAACTGAGCCACTCAGTGCCCCTATATTTTAAAACATGGCAATGTTCTGGCCAAAGTCACCTCTCCATGTTACAGTGAAAAATTGTCTAGTTTTAAGAGTTAATGGCTTAAAGAACTTAAGTAAACCCAAACTTGTTTTATAAGAAAGGCATAACCCCAAATATAAGCTTTGCTACCCCATTCCCAATAGGGTAGAGAAATTTTCTCCATTTAAAAGAAAGTCAGGCTCTTAGTCTTTGCCTAAAAAGTTACAAATATCACTGTTTATCAAGTATTGACCTCCTATCAATCAATAATACACAATGTATGTCCTTAGACATTAGTTAACAATGCTAACATAAATTTTCTGATCTCATCCAAATGCCTAAATTAAAGTATAAACATGTCCTTTAATCTGTGTGCCTTAATAGCCCTAAGTAAAAAAAAGTATATGAATCAAAGGGGATGCTTGCTATTCATTATTCCACATGTCTTTTTATTTTAATAAAAATTTTAAGTTTCCTTATTTGCTTTGAGAGTGAGAAGGGGAGAAGCAGAGAGAAAAGGAAAGGGAGAATCTCAAGCAGGCTCCATGCTGTAAGCATAGAGACCGATGGGGAGCTCAAACTCACGAACAATGAGATCATGACCTGAGCCAAAATCAGTAGTGGGATGCTTAACTGACTGAGCCACCCAGGCACTCCTATTCCACATGTCTTAAACCATAAACTCCCATCAAATCAAATCAGTTGAAAGCTACATATATGAACTCTTTCCACATCATTTCTTTCTCCTTGTTAGTAGTTTAAATTTCTTATTGTGTATGGTCAGTTTCTTAAAATAGATCAAATTTCCCCCACCCCTACTGTAAATGTACAGAGGACCCATAGGTAGGTTTTTTCCTAACATATTCACTATATCATATTGCCAACAATCAGATATTTTGCAAAGGGGTGTATTAGTCAGTGTTCTCCAGAGAAACACAACTAGTAGGATATAAGATTTATTTCAAGGAATTGGCTCACTTGATTGTGGAGGCTAGCAAATATGAAATCTATAAGTTGGGCCAGCAGGTTATATATTTATATAGGAGTTGATATTGCAGTCTTGACTCCTAAATCCATAGGATAGGCCAAGCAGAAATGCAGAGTTTCTACAATGCACTCTTAAGACATAATTCTTTTGTCCTTGGATAACCTCCATCTTTGCTCTTAAGGCTCTCAATTGATTGGATGAATCTCACCCATATTATGGAGAGTAACCAGCTTTACTTAATGTTTTGTGATTATAAATGTTTATCACATCTAAATAATACATTCACAGCAACATATAGGCTGGTGTTTGACCAAACAATTATGCACTATAGCTTAGTCACGCTGACACATAAAACTAACCATTACAGGAGATATTTTGTTTGTTGGTTTAGTCTGAGTTTGGGTTCAGGTTTTATGATGATAGTAGTAGTTATGATGACAATATCACAGATCCATTGTTTCTTCCATCAGAATTTTGTTGCCAGTTTACATTTTGAATACAGAGGGAGAGCTGCAATTCATAAACCAGGGTAAGATACTAACCTATGTTGTAAAATAGTATTAAATCAAATCACAATAATTCCACTATGGTATGCTATTAACACAGTCCAAATTATATAAAATCATTATAATATTGTACTTGCAAGTGTTCTAATAACCTTGTAACATAACAAGAAGAAACCTGTGTCAATAAATGAGTCCAAACTGAATTAAAATATGGAATGATTATTAAAATGTTGGTTATTGAAATTTATACATGTAAAGTTTTTTAAATGACTACTCTACCAGCCTATACCATAAAAAATAGACTAAGTAAATCTCAACCATCAGAGTTAAGTTTCAAAATCAAAGTAGCCCCAAAACACAATTATCCAATATCTTTGGGATGCAGCAAAAGTGGATCTAAGAGGGATGTTCATAGTAATACAGGCCTACCTCAAGTAGCAAGAAGAATTTCAAATAAACAGCCTAACTTACCCTAAAGGGGTTACAAAAAGAAGAACAAACAAAACTCAAACACAGCAAAAGGAAGGAAATAATAAATATTAGAGAAGAAATAAATGATATAAAAACTAAAGGCAAACAAACAACCTATAGAACAGATCAATGAACCTAGGAGCCGGTTGTTTGGGAAAAAGAAATCAACAAAACTGATAAATCTCTGTCCAGACTCATCCAAAGTGGAGGAGAAAAGAGAGAAAGAGAGAGGACCCAAATAAACAAATAACTAATGAAAGAGGAGAAATAACCAACACCACAGAAATACTAACAATTGTAACAGAATACTATGAAAACCCATATACCAACAAATCTGACAACTTAGAAGAAATAGATAAATCATAGGAAAAAAATAGAAAATTTGATCAGGCCAATTACCAACAATGAAATTGAATCACTAACAAAAAAATTCCCAAAAGCCAGGACCAGACTGTTTCACAGATGAATTCTACCAAAAATCTGAAGAAAGATTAAAACTCAATTTTCCCAAACTATTTCAAAAACTAAAAGAGGAAGAAAAACTCTCAAATTCATTCTATGAGGTATTACCTTGATACCAAAAACAGATAAAGACACAACACAAAAGGAGAACTACAGATCAATACCCCTGATGAATATAAGTACAAAAATTGTCAACAAAATATTAGTAAACCCAATCTAAGAATACATTTAAAAAATCATATACCACAATCAAGTGGTATTTACTCCTGGGATCTAAGGATAATTCAATAGTCACAAAACAATCAATGTCATATGTTACATCAATAAGAGAAAGGATAAGAATCATATGATCATTTCAACAGATACAAAAAAAGCATTTGACAAAGTATGACATCCATTTATGATAAAAACCCTCTGCAAAGTGGGTCTAGAGGGAACATATTTCAACATAACAAAAAGAATTTATAATAAGTATATAGCCAACATCATACTCAATGGTGACAAATTGAGAGCTTTTCCTCAACGCTCTGGAACAAGAGAAAGATGTCCACTTCCACCAACTTTATCCAATGTAATACTGGAAGTTCTAGCAAAAGCAGTTAAGCAACAGAAAGAAATAAAAAGCATCCAAATTTGGTAAAAAGAAGAAATAAAATTCTCACTATTTGCAGATAACATGATACTCTATGTTGAAAACCCTGAAGTCTTGGGGCGCCTGGGTGGCTTAGTCGGTTAAACGTCCAACTTTCGCTTAGGTCATGATCTCGCGGTTCGTGGGTTCGAGCCCCGCGTCGGGCTCTGTGCTGACTGCCAGCTCTGAGCCTGGAGCCTGTTTCAGTCTGTGACTCCCTCTCTCTCTGACCCTCCCCTGCTCATGCTGTCTCTCTCTCTCTCTCCTAGAAATAAATAAAAATATTAAAAAAAAAAAAAGAAAACCCTGAAGACTCTACCAAAAAACTACTAGAACCGATCAATGAATTTAATAAAGTCGCAGCATACAAAACCAATGTGCTGCATTTCCAAACATTTATAATGAGGCAGCATAAAGTGAAATCAAGAAAATCACCCCATTTACAACTGCACCAAACACACACACACACACACACACACACACACACACAAATCTAGGAATAAACTTAGTCAAAGAAGTGAAAGACTTATACTTGGAATACTAGTAAACACTGATGAAAGAAATTCAAGATGACCCAAAGAAATGGAGAGACATTCCATGCTCATGAATTAGAAAAGCAAATGTTGTTAAAATGTCTATACTATCCAAAGCAAACTACAGATATAATGCAATCTCTATCAAAATACCAACGGTATTCTTCACAGACCTAGAACAGACAATTCTAAAATCTGTATGGAACCACAAAGGACCCCAATTATCCAAAGCAATCTTGAAAAAGAAAAACAAAACTGGAGGTATCACAATTCCAGACTTCAAGTTATACTGCATGCAGTAGTAATTAAAACAGCATGGTACTGGCATAAAAATAGACACATAGATCAATGAAATAAAAAAGAAAGCCCATAAATAAGCCCAACAGTTATGTGGTCAATTAATCTTCAACAAAGGAGGAATGAAGACACATTGGAAAAAAGATACTTTTCAATAAACGATGCTAGGAAAACTGAACAGTTACATGCAAAAGAATGAAACTGAACCATTCTCTTTCACCATACACACAAAAAAACCCTCAAAATGGATTTAAGACTAAATGTGAGACCTGAAACCATAAAAATCCTTGAAAAACACACAAGCAACAATTTCTCTAACATTGGGCCTAGCAACATCTTTCTAGTTATCTCTTCTGAGGCAAGGGAAACAAAAGTAAAAGTGAACTATTGGGACTACATCAAAATACAATTTCCACTGGAATGGAATAAGATATTTGCAAATGACATATCCAATTAAGGGTAGTATCCAAAATATATAAAGACCTGATACAATCAATATCCAAAACATAATCCAATTACAAAGTGGGTGGAAGACAAAACTCCAGCATGGAAGTATGAGCTGAGTGTTATATTCTCAACTCTGAAAGAACACTGTGGGGAACCCATCATTCAACTACCGTCATGTTTCTCTGGGTTGATTGTGATTGAAAACAGATATGGAGACCAATGAGGGAAGTGCAGATTGCTCAAATCTGTGAAACATCACTGTGCAGAATGCAGCATACAGTCACTGTGTTGTAAAACAAGGTTAGTATTGTTTGAAAACACATGCACTGAAGTATAAGGTAAGAGTTATATACTCAACTCTGTGAAAAAACATTGTGGGGAACCCATCCTACAACTACCATCATGTTTCACTAGGTTGATGTGATTGAAAACACATGCTGAGACCAATGTGGGAAGTGCAATGTGCTCAACTCTCTGAAAAAACACTGTACAGAGTAAAATACTCAGTCACAATCTTGTTTCACTAAGTGAGTAATGTGTGAAAATACAGGCCTGGAAGTATAAGATGAGGGTGATATACTCAACTCTGTGAAAGAACACTCAGTGGAATGCATTCAACTACCATCATGATTTCCTAGGTTGGTAGTGATTGAAAAGAAATGCTGAGACTAATGAAGGAAGTGCAGGGTGGTCGACTCTGTGAAACAACACTGTGCAGAATGCAGCATTCAGTTACCATGTTGTAGCACTAAATTAGTAGTATTTGAAAACACATGCATGGAAGTGTTATCTACTCATCTGTGTGGAAGAACACTGCGGGAAACCCATCATACAACTACCGTCATATTTACCTAGATTGATAGTGATTGAAAACACATACTGAGACCTACGTGGGAAGTGCTGTGTGCTCAGCTCTGAAAAAACAGCTGAATAATGGGTTCCCCAGAGTGTTCTTTCACAGAGTTGAGTATATACACTCATTTCATACTTCCATGCAAGAGTTTCTACACATGACCAACTTAGGGAAACAAATTTGTAACTGAATGTTGGATTCTGCAGAGTAATGTTTCACAGAGTTGAGCACACTGCACTTCCCTCATTGGTCTTTTCCTCTCAATTCTAACACTACTCACTTAGTGCAAGCTGATGATAGTTGAATGATGCGTTTGTCCTCAGTGTTCTTTTACAGAGTTAAGTATATAACTCTTAGCTTATTTTTTCATGCATGTGTTTTTAAACATTACTACCTTTGTGAAACAACATGGTAACTGAATGCTGCATTCCACACAGTGTTGTTTCACAGAGTTGAGTATATAAACACTCATCTTATACTTCCAGGCCTGTGTTTTCACACATTACTAACTTAGTGAAACAAGATTGTAACTAAGTGCTTCACTCTGTACAGTGTTTTTCAGAGAGTTGAGCACACTGCACTTTCCACCTTTGTCTCAGCATGTGTTTTCAATCACTATCAACCTAGTGAAACATGATGGTAGTTGTATGATGGGTTCCCCACAGTGTTCTTTCACACAGTTGAGTATATAACACTTACCTTATATTTCCATGCATGTGTTTTCAAACAATACTAACCTTGTTTTACAACAGTGACTGAATGTTGCATTCTGCACAGTGGTTTTTCACAGATTTGAGCATCCTGCACGTCCCTCATTGATCTCCACATCTGTTTTCAATCACTATCAACCTAGAGAAATATGACGGTAGTTGAATGATGGGTTTCCCACAGTGTTCTTTCACAGAGTTGAGAATATAACACTCATCTCATACTTCCATGCTGGAGTTTTTACATATTACCAACTTAGTGATATAAATTTGTAACTGAATGCTGGATCCTGCAGAATAATGTTTCACAGAGTTGAGCACACTGCACTTCCCACATAGGTCTCAGCATGTTTTTTCAATCACTATCCACCTAGTGAGACACGATGGTAGTGGTATGATGGGTTCCCCACAGTGTTCTTTCACAGAGTTGTGTACATAACACTTACCTTATACTTCCATGCATGTGTTTTCAAACAACTGTAACCTTGTTTTACAACACAGTGATTGAATGTTGCATTCTGCACAGTTTTTTCACAGATTAGAGCATCCTGCACTTCCCTCATTGGTCTCCACATCTGTTTTCAATCACTATCAACCTAGAGAAACATGACAGTAGTTGAATGATGGGTTCCCAGCAGTGTTCTTTCACAGAGTTGAGTATAAACACTCAGCTAAAACTTCCATCCTGCCAGAGGCCGGCTCCAGCAGGTCCAGGGTCCCTGAAGGATGGACGGTGTCGGCGAGGGAGAGAGTGAGAGAGCCCTGAGATTCTTTCTGATCACCAGGCAGGCATCTCCGTCCTGTCGGTTTTGGGGTCTTTATTTATAGGTCAAACAATAACATGACATCAGAAGATAGAATTTTTACAGGGGCTAATTATTTCTGATAAGATGCTTTGATCAGAGGAAGGTGTACAGAAACAGGTTTTACAAAAGTATTCTTGTAGAACCTCCCCGTATTCTTGACGCCAGTCCCCCAGATTAGGATACTGACATATTATTTTGTGTGGGTAGGCCTTTAGACAGTTTTTAACCACAAGAGGAAGAATGTATATTAGGATTGTTCCTAAGTTCTTGAGCAAGCCTTTTCCTTGATGCTGAATGTGCAAGCAACTTGGGGGCCATAAAGGTATCAGTCTTTGCATCTGGGTTTATGATTTACCTACTCTTACCTATCCTCATCCCAGCTGCCAGTGTAAGGGAGGGTGTTTGTGGAAGGTAGGCCTTGAGGAAGGGACTGCTATGCATCACCAATTAGCAAAGATATATGTAGTAAGTTATGTTCTGCCCTTATCTGTACCTTAACTTTAAATTAGGCTATTTGTCTCGGGGCCAGACTCAATTGTCTTTCATCTGCAAGGCACATAGGAGGAGGCTTTTGACAATCATCCACAGTGCTTTCATCTTAAAATTTCTTTTGAAAAGGCAGGAATATGCTTTTCCTTATGAGATATCTGTGCTCGGAATATCATTCTGATATGGAATATTGTGAGGTCTGGTCAATACCAGCAGGCTCATTTTCAACATGAGCCAATAGTAGCAGAAAGAGATACCAGTTTTCGTTTCTCATGGCAGGAGCTGTGCAACCACTGCCATTTCCTTGCTGTAACTGCCATCCAGAGAGGCAGCTGAGGCTCCAGCACGATGCTGGAGTTTTTACATATTACCAACTTAGTGATATAAATTTGTAACTGAATTCTGGATTCTGCAGAGTAATGTTTCACAGAGTTGAGCACACTGCACTTCCTTCATTGGTCTTTGCCTCTGTATTTTAACACTACTCACTTAGGGAAAGATGAATGATTGTTGAATGATGTGTTCTCCACAGTGTTCTTTCACAGAGTTAGGTATATAACACTTACCATATACTTCCATGCATGTGTTTTCAAACATTACTACCTTTGTGAAACAACATGGTAACTGATGGTGCATTCTGCAGTGTTGGTTCACAGAATCGAGCACCATGCGCTTCCTTCATTGGTCTCAGCATTTGTTTTCAATCACTGTCAACCTAGAGAACCATTATGGTAGCTGAATGATGCATTCCCCACAGTATTCTTTCACAGAGTTGAGTATATATATTCATCTTACACTTCCATGCAAGAGTCTCTCTACACATTACCAACTTAGGGAAACAAATTTGTAACTGAATGCTGGATTCTGTAGAGTAATGTTTCACAGAGTTGAGAACACTGCACTTCCCTCATTGGTCTTTGCCTCTGTATTCTAACACTACTCACTTAGTAAAAGCTGATGATAGTTGAATGATGCATTCTCCACAATGTTCTTTCACAGAGTTAAGTATGTAACACTTACCGTATTCTTTCATGCATGTGTTTTCAAACATTACTACCTTTGTGAAACAACATGGTAACTGAATGCTGCATTCCTCACAGTGTTGTTTCACAGAGTCGAGCACCCTGCACTTCCTTCATTGGTCTCATCATTCATTTGTTTTTATTCACTACCAACCTAGGGAATCATGATGGTAGTTGATTGATGCATTCCCCACATTGTTCCTTCACAGAGTTGAGTATGTAACACTAATCTTATACTACCAGGCCTGTGTTTTCACACATTACTAACTTAGTAAAACAAGATTGTAACTGAGTTCTTTATTCTGCACAGTGTTCTTCACACAGTTGAGCACACTGAACTTCCCTCATTGGCCTCAACATCTGTTTTCAATAACTATCTACCTACTGAAAGATGACCTTAGTTGAATAATGGGTTCCCCACCGTGTTCTTTCACGGAGTTGAGTATATCACACTGAGCATATACTTCCATGCATGTGTTTTCAAACATTACTAACAGCGCAACAACTTGGTAACTGAATATTGCATTCTGCACAGTGTTATTCCACAGAGTTGAGCACCCTGCACTTCCATCATTGGTCTCAGCATTTGTTTTCACTCACTATCAACCTAGGGAATCATGATGGTAGCTGAATGATGAGTTCCCCACAGTGTTCTTTCACAGGGTTGGGTACATACACTCATCTTATACTTCCATGCAGGAGTTTCTGCACATTACCAACATACGAAACAAATTTTTAACTGAATACTGGATTCTGTAATGTTTCACAGAGTTGAGCACACTGCACTTCCCTCATTGGTCTTTGCCTCTACATTCGAACACTACTCACTTAGTGAAAGATGATAATAGTTGAATGATGCTTTCTCCAGTGTTCTTTCACAGAGGTAAGTATATAATATTTATCGTATTCTTCATGCATGTGTTTTCTAACATTACTAACTTTGTGAAACAACATGGTAACTGAATGCTGAATTCCATACAGTGTTGGTTCACAGAGTCGAGCTCCCTGCACTTCCTCCATTGGTCTCAGCATTTGTTTTTATTCACTATCAACCTAGGGAATCATGATGACAGTTGAATGATGCATTCCCGACAGTGTTCGTTCACAGAGTTGAGTATATAACCTTCATCTTATACTTCCAGGCCTGTGTTTTGATACATTACTAACTTACTAAAACAAGATTGTAACCGAGATTTTTATTCTGAACCGTGTTGTTTCCCAGAGTTGAGCACACTGCTCGTCCCTTATTGATCTCAGCATGTGTTTTCAATCACTATCAACCTAGGGAAACATGGCGGTAATGGTATAATGGGCTCCCCACAGTGTTCTTTCACAGAGTTGAGTATACAACACTTACTTATACTTCCATGCATGTGTTTTCAAACAATACTTACCTTGTTTTACAACACAGTGTCTTAATCCTGCATTCTGCACAGTGTTTTTTTCACAGATTTGAGCATCCTGCACTTCCCTAATTGGTCTCCATATCTGTTTTCAATCACTATCAACCTGGAGAAACATGAAGGTAGTTGAATGATGGGTTCCCAACAGTGTTCTTTCACAGAGTTGAGTATATAACACTCAGGTCATACTTCCATGCTGAAGTTTTTACACATTACCAACTTAGTGAGACAAATTTGTAACTGAAAGCTGGATTCTGCAGAGTAATGTTTCACAGAGTTGAGCACACTGCTCTTCCTTCATTGGTCTTTGCCTCTGTATTCTAACACGACTCACTTAGTGAAAGATGATGATTGTTGAATGATGCGTTCTCCACATTGTTCTTTCACAGTGTTAGGTATATAACACTTACCGTATACTTCCATGCATGTGTTTTCAAACATTACTAACTTAGTGAAACAACATGGTAACTGAATGCTGCATTCCGCACAGTGTTGTTTCACAGAGTCAAGCAGCCTGCACTTCCTTCACTGGTCTCAACATTTGTTTTCAATCACTATCAATCTAGGGAATCATGATGGTAGTGAATGATGCGTTCCTTACAGTGTTCTTTCACAGAGTTCAGTATATACATTCATCTTACACTTGCATGCAAGAATTTCTACACATGACCAACTTATTGAGACAAATTTGTAACTGTATGCTGGATTCTTCAGTGTAATGTTTCACAGAGTTGAGCACACTGCACTTCCTTCATTGGTCTTTGCCTCTGTATTCTAACACTACTCACTTAGGGAAAGATTATTTTAGTTGAGTGATGCATTCTCACAGTGTTCTTTCACAGAGTTAAGTATATAACACTTACCGTATTCTTTCATGCATGTGGTTTCAAACACTACTTAGTGAAGCAACATGGTAACTGAATGCTGCATTCTTCACAGTGTTGTTTCACAGAGTCGAGCACTCTGTGTTCCTTCATTGGTCTCAACATTTGTTTTTATTCACTACCAACCTAGGGAATCATGATGGTAGTTGAATGATGCATTCCCAACATGTTCCTTCACAGAATTAGGTATATAACATCTTATACTTCCAGGCCTGTGTTTTCACACATTACTGACTTAGTAAAACAAGATTATAACTGCATTCTTTATTCACTATAGTGTTTTTTTTTTCACAGAGTTGAGCACACTGCCCTTCTCTCGTTGGTCTCACTATCTGTTTTCAATCACCATCCTCTTTCAGTAGGCTGATAGTGATTGAAAACAGATGTTGAGACCAATAAGGGAAGTACAGTGTGCTCAACTCTGTAAAACAACACTGTACAGAATAAATAACTCAGTTACAAGCTTGTTTTACTTGTTTTACTCAACTATGTGAAAGAACACTGTGAGGAATGCATCATTCAACTACTATCATGATTCCCTAGGTTGGTAGTGAATAAAAACAAATGCTGAGACCAATGGAGGAAGTGCAGGGTGCTCGACTCTGGGAACCAACACTGCGGAATGCAGCATTTAGTTACCATGTTGTTTCACAAAGCTAGTAATGTTTGAAAACACATGCATGAAAGAATAAGGTAAGTGTTACATACTTAACTCTGAAAGAACACTGTGGAGAACTCATCATTCAACTAAAATCATCTTTCACTAAGTGAGTAGTGTTAGAATCCAGGGCAAAGACCAATGAGGGAAGTGCAGTGTTCTCAACTCTGTGAAACATTATTCTGCAGCAGCCAGCATTCAGGTTCAAATTTGTCTCATTAAGTTGGTCGTGTGTAGAAACTTGCATGGAAGTATAAGATGAATGTATATACTCAACTCTGTGAAAGAACACTGTGGGGTATGCATCATTCAGCTACCATAATGGTTCCCTAGGTTGACAGTGATTGAAAACAAATGCTGAGACGAATGAAGGAAGTGCAGGGTGCTCAACTCTGTGAAACAACACTGTGCAGAATTTAGAACTCAGTTACAATCTTGTTTCACTAAGTTAGTAATGTGTGAAAACACACTGCGCGAAATGGAGCATTCAGTGACCTCGTTGTTTCACGACGTTGGTAATGTTTGAAAAGTAATGGATGGAAGTAGAAGCTAGGTGTTTTGTACTCCACAGTGAGAATAAAAGTGTGGTGAACCCATGATTTAACTAACGTCATGATTCACTGTTAATAGTGTTGGAATACAGATTCAGAGACCTATAAGGGAAGTGAAGAATGTTCAACTCTGTGAAAGAACACTGTGAAAGGCAGCATTCAGTTACTGTGTTGTTTCACTAAGTTAGTAAAGTATGAAAACACATGTGTGGAAGTAGAAGCTTAGTAGTATGTACTCTACTTTCTGAACACTGTGGGGAACGCCTCATTCAACTAACGTCACAATTCACTGTTAGTAGTGTTAGAATACAGTTGTGGAGACCAATGTGGGAAGTGCACTGTGTGTAACTCTGAGAAACAACACTATGTGGAATGCATCATTTAGTTACCAGGCTGTTTCACGATATTGGTAATACTTCATGCATGGAAGCATAAGGTCAGTGTTATATACTCAACTCTGTGGACAAACACTGTGGGGAAAACATCTCTCAACTAACGTCATCTTTCCCTATGTTAGAAGTGTCAGAATACAAGTGCGGAGACCTTGAGGAAAGTGCAGTGCCCTCAACACTATGAAACAACACTGTGTAGAATGCATCATTCAGTGAGTCTTGTTTCCCTATGTTTGCTAGTGTTTGAAAACAACATGCATGGAAGTGTAAGTTAAGTGTTATATACTCACCACTGTGAATGAACACTACGGGAAACCCATCATTCAGCTAACGTCATGTTCTCTATGTTAGTAGTGTTAGATAGAATACAGATGAGGAGACCAATGAGAGAAGTGCAGTATGCTCAACTCTGTGAACCAAACTGTGCGGAATGCAGCCTTCAGTAACAATCATGTTTCACTAACTTAGTAATGTCTGGAGAAACGAGCATAAAGTAAGTGTTAGATACTCAACTCTGGGCATGAACCGTGTGGGAAACGCCTCATTCCACTAACGTCATGTTTCGCTTTGTTAGTAGTGTTAGAATACAGATGCGGAGACAAAGGAAGTGCAGCATGCTCCTCTCTGTGAACAAACACGGTGCGCAATGCAGCATTTACTTACCATGTTGTTTCAATAAGTTAGTCATCTTTGAAAACACAAACATGGAAGGAAGTATAAACTAAGTGCTATAGATGCTACTCTATGCAAGAACACTGTGGAGAACACATCATTCAGCGAACATCATGTTTCCTTATGTTAGTAGCATTAGAATACAGATGCGGAGACCAGTGAAGAAAGTGCAGCATGCTCAACTCTGAATGAAGACGGTGCATAATGCAGTATTCCGTTATCACGCTGATTCACTGACTTAGTAATGTTTGAAAACACAAGCATGGAAGTATAAACGAAGTGTGGTATACTGTACTCTGTGCAAGAACAGTGTGTGGTACGTGTCATTCAGCTAACGTCATGTTCCACTATGTTAGTAGTGTTAGAATACAGATGCAGAGACCAATGAGGGAAATGCAGTGTGGCCAACTCTGTTAAACAACATGTGCAGAAGGCAGGATTCAGTCACCAGTTTGGTTCACTACGTTGGTAAAGTTTGAAAACATATGCATGGAACCATAAGCGTAGTAGTATATACTCAAGTCTGTAAAAGAACACTGTGTGGAACCCATTTTTCAACTGACTTCTTTCACTATGTTACCTGTGTTTGAAAACACAGATAGAGATGAATGATGGAAATGCACTGTGCTTAACTCCGAGAAACAACACTAGGTGGAATGCAGCACTCATTTACCAGGTTGTTTCACTACACTGGTAATGTTTGAAAACACATGCATGGACGTATTCGCTACATGTTATATAATCAACTCTGTGCATGAACACGCTGTGGGAAAAGCATCACTCAGCTAACGTCATGTTTCCCTATGTTAGAAGTGTCAGAATACGAGTGTGGAGACCTCTGAGGGAAGTGCAGTGTGCTCAACTCTCTGAAACAACACTGTGCAGAATGCAGCGCTCAGTTTTCAGGATGTTTCACTAAGTTAGTAATGTGTGAAAACACATGCATGAAAGTATAAGCTAAGTATTTTGGACTCCACTCTGAGAATAAAAACTGTGGTCAATGCATGAATCAACTAACTTCATGTTTCACCATGTTAGGGGTATTAGAATAGAGATGTGGAGGGCCCCCTGGTGGCTCAGTCGGTGAAGCGTCCGATTTTGGCTCAGGTCATGATCTCACAGTGTGTGGGTTAGAGCCCCGCGACGGGCTCTGTGCTAACAGCTAGCTCAAAGCATGGAAACTTTTTTGGATTCTGTGTCTCCATGTCACTCTGACCCGCCCTTGCTCATGCGCGCTCTCTCTCTCTCTCTTTGTGTTTCTTTCTGTCAAATATAGAAATAAACATTAAAAAGAGTAAAAGGATAGAGATAGATACACTGAGGGATGCTGTTCCTATGAGAGATGAGAATGGGATAAGTCTGAGGATGAAGGACTAGTACAATCTCCTGGCAAGCTGACTGTCTCAGGAATAAGAAACACATATGGGCCAGGGCAAAGGGAAAACTCCGTCTTTTACAGCGGAGTCCTCATGGTAAGATGCCTGTATTCTTACTTGAGAAAGAGAGGAAAAGCTTCTGGAGTTCACCCTTTTCCCCTCCCATCTTATCAGTGGATAGAGACAGCAGTGATTCAAGGAGAGTAGTGTTGGAATACACATGGGCAAACCAACGATGGAAGTGCAGTATGTTCAGCTCTGAGAAACAACGGGGTGAGGAATGCAACACTGAGTTACCATCTGGTTTCACAGAGTTACTCATGTTGAAAACACACGCATGGAGTTAGGGAGCAAAGTGTGATACCATCACCTCTGTGAGCCAACCCGCGGGGGAGGGGAACACATCATTCAAATAACAGCTTGTTTCACTATGTTAGTAGTGTTGAAAAACAGGTGTGGAGACGAATGATGCAAGTGCTGTAGGCTCCAATCTGGGAAACAACGCTGTGCTGAATGCAGGATTCGGTCACTATCATGTATCGTTTTCTAAGTTAGTCACATTTGAAAATACGTGCATGGAAGTATGAGGAAAGAGTGATAATTCGACAGAGTGAAAGACTGCTGTGTGGAGCCTGTCTTTCAACTAAAACCACGTGTCACCATGTTGGTAGTGTGGGACAAATGGTGGACCTGCAGTGTGCTCAACTCTGAGAAAAAACAGGGTGAGGAATGCAGCATTTAGTTACCTACCATCTTGTTTCACAAAGGGAGTCACATTGGAAACACATTCATGGAGGTGTGAGCTAAGCGGAGACCTATGAGGGAAGTGAGGAATGCTCAACTCTGAAACAACACTGTGCGGAATGCAGCATTCAGTCACTTGGTTGTTTCACTAAGTTAGCGATGTTGGAAGACTCATGTGTGGAAGAATAAGCTAAGTGTTATATACTCAACTCTGTGAAGGAACACTGTGGGGCAGACCTCAGTCAACGAACATCATGATTCACTGTGTTCGTCGTGTTAGAATAAAGTTGTGAAGACCAATGTGGGAAGTGTACTGTGCTCAGTCTGAGAAACCCCACTATGCGCAATGCAGCAATCAATTACCAGGTCGTTTCACTACGTTGGTACTCTTGGAAAACACATGCATGGAAGCTTAAGTTCAGTGTTACATACTCAAGTCGGTGCATGAACACTGTGGGGAATGCCGCATTCAACTAAAGTCTTGTTTCACTATGTTAGTAGTGTCGGAATAGAGATGTGGAGACCTATGAGGGAAGTGCAGAAGGCTCAACTCTTTGAAACAACACTGTGCTGAATGCATCATTCTGAGACCTGGTTGTTTCACGATGTTGCTAAAGTTTGAAAATTCATGGATGGAAGGAGAAGTGTTTTGTACTCAACTGTGAAAATAAAAGTGTGGTGAATGCATGATTCAACTCACTTCATGATTCACTATGTTAATAGTGGAAGAATACAGATTCAGAGACCTATGAGGGAAGTGCAGAACACTCAACTGTGTAAAACAACACTGTGCAGAATGGAGCATTCGGTAACAGTCTTGCTTCACTCTGTTCGTAATATTTATAAACATATGCATGGAAGTATAAGGCAAGTGTTGTACACTGAGCTCTGTGAAAGAACACTGCAGGGAATGCATCATTCCACGAGCCTCTCGTTTCACTATATCAATAGTGTTAGATTACAGATGCAGAATGCTTACCTCTGTGAAAGAACACTGAGCGGCATGCAGCATTCAGTTACAGTGTTGTTTCACTAAGTTGGCAATGTTTGTAAATACATGCATGAAAGTACAAGCTAAGTGTTATATACTAAACTCTGAATGAACACTGTGGGAAATGCGTCACTCAACTAATTTCTTGTGTCTCTATGTTTGTAGTGTTTGAAAACACATATAGAGACCAATGAAAGAAGTACAGTTGGGACCCTCTGTGAAACAACACTCTGCGGAATGCATCATCACTTGAGTTACCACGTTGTTTCCCTAAGTTGGTAATATTTGAAAACACATGCATGGATGAATAAGCTTATATACTCAACCAAGTGCATGAACACTGTAGGGAAAGCATCATTCAATAAACATCATATTTCACTATACTAGTATTGTTAGAATATGGTTGGGGAGACCAGTGAGGGAAGTGCGCTGTGCTAAACTCAGAAACAACACGGTATGGAATGCAGCATTCAGTTACCATGTTGTTTCACTAAGTCAGTCATCTTTGAAAAACACGCATGGAAGTATAAAGTAAGTGTTATATATTTACTCTGTGCATAAAGTAAGTGTTACAAACTTACTCTGGCGAGAGTAAGTTTGACTTACTCTGTGGGGAATGAGTCATTCAGCTACCGTCATGTTAGAAGTGTCAGAATCACAGCGGAGAAATCTGAGAGAAGTGCAGAGCGCTCAACTCTGTAACACAATTCTGTGCAGAAAGCATCATTCAGGTACAGTCTTGTTTCACTTAGTCTATAATGTTTCACAACACACGCATGGATGTATATGGTCAGTGTTGTGTAGTCAACTCCGTGAATGAACTCTCTGGGGGATGCCTCATTAAACTAAGGTCTTGTAGTCACTATGGTAATAGTGTTAGAATACACATGCAGAAACCAATGATAGAAGGCCCATATGCTCAACTCTGTGACACAGCACTGCGCAGAATGCAGCACTCAGTGATCTGGTTGTTTCACTAAGTTAGCGATGTTGGAAGACTCATGCATCGAAGAATAACCGAAATGTTATATACTCAACTCTGTAAAGGAACACTGTGGAGCATGCGTCATTCAATTAACGTCATGATTCACTGTGTTCGTAGTGTTACAATACACTTGTGGAGAACATTGTGGGAAGTGCATTGTGCTCAATCTAAGAAATCACACTAAGAAGAATGCAGCATTCAAATACCAGGTCGTTTCACTATGTTGATACTCTTTGAAAACACATGCATGGAAGCTTCAGTTAAGTGTTACATACTCAACTTGGTGCATGAATACTGTGGGGAACGCCTCTTTCAACTAAGGTCTTGTTTCACTATGCTAGTAGTGTGACAATACACATGCAGAGACCTATGAGGGAAGTGCAGGAGGCTCAACTCTGTGAAATAACACTGCGGAATGCAGCATTCAGTTACCTGGTTGTTTCACTAGTTAGCGATGTTTGAGGACTCACGCGTGGAAGAATAAGCTAAGTGTTACACACTCAACTCTATGAAGTAACACAGTGGGGCAGGCCTCATTAAATGAACGTCATGATTCACAGTGTTCGTAGTGTTAGAATAAAGTTGTGGACACCAATGTGGGAAGTGCACTGTGCTAAATCTGAGAAACTACACGATGCGGAATGCAGCATTCAATTACCAGGTCATTTCACTAGGTTCGTATTCTTGGAAAACACATGCATGGAAGCTTCAGATAAGTGTTTCATACTCCACTCTGTGCATGAACACTGTGGGGAACGCCTATTCAAAAAAGATCTTGTTTCACTAAGCTAGTAGTGTTAGAATACACATGCCAAGACCTATGAGGGAAGCGCAAAAGGCTCAACTCTGAAACAACACAGTGCGGAACGCATCAGTTATCTGTTTGTTTCACTAAGTTAGTGATGTTTGAAGACTCGTGTTGGAAGAATAAGCTAAGTGTAATATACTCATCTCTGTGAAAGAACAGTGTTCGTCAGATCTCATTCATTTAGCGTCATGATTCACTGTGTTCGTAATGCTAGATTAGAGTTGTGGAGACCAATTTGGGAAGTGCACTGTGCTCAATCTGAGAAACCACACTATGCGGAATGCAGCATTGAATTAACAGGTCGTTCCACTGCGTTGGTACTCTTTAAAACCACGCATGGAAGCTTCAGTTAAGAGTTTCATACTCAACTCGGTGCATGAACACTGTGGGGAACGCCTCATTCAACTAAGGTCTTGTTTCATTATGGAAGTAGTGTCAGAATACACTTGCGGAGATCTATGTTGAAGAAGGCTCAACTCTGAAACAACACTGTGTGGAACGCAGCATTCAGTGGTCTGTTTGATTCACTAAGTTAGCGATGTTTGAACACTCGTGCGTGGAAGTATACGCAAAGTGGTTTATACTCAACTCTGTGAAGGAACATGTGGGGCAGACCTCATTCAACTAACGTCATGATTCACTGTGTTCGTATTGCTAGAATAGAGCTGTGGAGATCAATGCGGGTAGTGCACTGTGCTCATTCTGAGAAAACACACTATGCGGAATGTAGCATTCAATTACCAGGTCATGTTTCACTAAGTTGGTACGCTTGGAAAACACAGGCATGGAAGCTTCAGTTAAGTGTCACATACTCAACTTGCTGCCTGAACACTGTGGGGAACGCCTCATTCAACTAAAGTCTTGTTTTACTAGGTTAGTATTGTTAGAACACACTTGCGGAGACCTATGATGGAAATGAAGAAGTCTCATTTCTATGAAATAAAACTGTGCGAAATGTAGCATTCAGTTACCGATTGTTTCACTACGTTAGTGATGTTTGAAGACTCATGCATGGAGAATAAGCTAAGTGTTGCATACTCAACTCTGTGAAGGAACTCTTTGGGGCAGGCCTCAGTCAACTATCTTCTTGATTCAGTGTTCTTGGTGTTCGAATACAGTTGTGGAGACCATTGTGGAAGTGCACTGAGCTCAATCTGAGAACCACATTCTGTGGAAAGCAGCATTTAATTACCAGGTTCGTTTCACTACGTTGGTACTCTTGGAAAACACAGGCATGGAAACTTCAGTTAAGTGTTACATACTCAACTCGGTGCATGAACATGTGGGGAATGCCTCATTCAACTAAGGTCTTGTTTCACTATGTTAGTATTGTTAGAATACACATGCAGAGATCTATGAGAGAAGTGCAGAAGACTCAACTCTGTGAAACAACACTATGAGGGATGCAGCACTTAGTTACCAGGTTGTTTCACTAAGTTAGCGATGTTTGAAGAATCATGCGTGGAAGAATAAGCTACGTGTTACATACTCAGCTCTGTGAAGGAACACTGTGGGGCATATTTCATTCAACTAACGTCATGATTCACTGTGTACTTCATATTAGAGTACAGTTGTTGAGAACAATGTGGGAAGTGCACTGTGCTCAATCTGTGAAACCACACTATGCCGAATGCAGCATTCAATTACCAGGTTGTTTCACTACGTTGGTACCCTTGGAAAACACAGGCATGAAAAGTTCACTTAAGTGTTACATACTCAACTTGTTGCATGAATACTGTGGGGAACGCCTCATCCAACTAAGGTCTTGTTTCACTATGGAAGTTGTGTTAGAATACATATGCGGAGATCCTGAGGAATGGAAAAAGGCTCAACTTTGTGAAACAACACTATGTGCAATGCAGCATTTAGTTACCAGGTTGTTTCACTAAGTTAGCGTGGAATAATGCGAAAAGAGTTATATACTCAACTCTGTGAAGGAACACTGTGGTGCAGGCCTCATTCAACGAACATCAATATTCACTGATTCCGTAGTGTTGGAACAGAGTTGTGAGACCAAGGTGGGTACTGCACTGTGATCATTCTGAGAAACCACACTATGCGGAATACAGCATTCAATTACCAGGTCGTTTCACTACGTTGGTACTCTTTGAAAACACATGCATGGAAGCTTCAGTTAAGTGTTACATACTCAACTCGGTGCATGAACACTGTGCGGAATGCCTCATTCAACTAAGGTCTTGTTTCACTGTGCTAGTAGTGTTAGAATACACCTGAGGAGACCTATGAGGGAAGTGCAGAAGGCTCAATTCTGTGAAACAACACTGTGGATAATGCAGCACTCAGTTACCTGGTTGTTTCACTAAGTTAGCGATGTTTTAAAAACGCATGCATGGAAGTATAAGGTAAATGTTATATACCTAACTCTGTGAAAGAACACTGTGGAAAACACATCATTCAACAATCATCATCTTTCCCTAAGTGAGTAGTGTTAGAATACACAGGCAAAGACTAGTGAAGGAAGTGCAGTGTGCTCAACTCTGAAATATTACTCTGCAGAATCCTCATTCAGTTACAAATTTGTCTCACTAAGTTGGTAATGTGTAAAACCTCCAGCATGGAAGTATGAATTGAGTGTTATATACTCAACTCTCTGAAAGAACACTGTGCAGAACCCATCATATAACTACCGTCATGTTTCACTAGGTTGATCTTGATTGAAATCACATGCTGAAACCAATGTGGGAAGTGCAGTGTGCTCAACTCTCTGAAAAAAACACTGTGCAGGGTGAATTACTCAGTTACAATCTTGTTTCATGAAGTTAGCAGTGTCTGAAAACACAGGCCTGGAAGTATAAAACGAGTGTTATATCCTCAACTCTATGAAAGAACACTGTGGGGAACCCATCATTCAACTACCTTTATCTTTCACTAGGTATATAGTGATGGAAAACAGATGTTGAGACCAATGAGGGAGGTGTAGTGTGCTCAACTCTGTGAAACAACACTGTGTAGAATAAAAAACCCAGTTACAATCTTGTTTTACTAAGTTAGTAATGTGTGAAAACACAGGCCTGGAAATATAAGATTAGTGTTACATACTCAACTCTGTGAAGGAACAATGTGAGAATGCATTATTTAACTACTATCATGATTCCCTAGGTTGATAGTGAATAAAAACAAATGCTGAGACCAATGAAGGAAGTGCAGGGTGCTCGACTCTGTGAAACAACACTGCGGAATGCAGCATTCATTACCGTATTGTTTCAGAAAGTTAGTAATGTTTGAAAACACACGTATGAAAGAATAAGGTAAGAGTTATATACTTAACTCTGTGAAAGAACACTGTGAAGAACGCATCATTCAAATATCATCATCTTTCACTAAGTGAGTAGTGTTAGAATACAGAGACAAAGACCAATGAGGGAAGTGCAGTGTTCTCAACTCTGTGAAACATTACTCTGCAGAATACAGCATTCAGTTACAAATTTGTTTCACTAAGTTCGTCATGTGTAGAAACACTTGCATGGAAGTATAAATGTATATACTCAACTCTGTGCAAGAACACTGTGGGGAACCCATCATTCAACTGTTTTTTCAGATAGTTGAGCACATCGCACTTCCCACATTGGTCTCAGCATGTGTTTTCAATCACTATCAACCTAAGGAAACATGACGGTAGTTGTATGATGGGTTCCCCTACAGTGTTTTTTCACACAGTTGAGTATATAACACTTACCTTATACTTCCATGCATGTGTTTTCAAACAATACTTACCTTGTTTACAACACAGTGACTGAACGCTGCATTCGGCATAGTGCTTGTTTCTAGATTTGAGCATCCTGCACGTCCCTCATTGGTCTCCACATCTGTTTTCAATCACTATTAACCTAGAGAAACATGACAGTAGTTGAATGATGGGTTCCCCACCGTGTTCTTTCAGAGTTGAGTATATAACACTCAGCTCATACTTCCATGCTGGAGTTTTTACATATTACCAACTTAGTGAGACAAATTTGTACCTGAATGCGGATTCTGCAGAGTAATATTTCACAGAGTTGAGAACACTGCATTTCCCTCATTGGTCTTTGTCTCTGTATTCTAACAGTACTCAGTGAACGATGATGATTGTTGAATGATGTGTTCTCCACAGTGTTCTTACACAGAGTTAGGTACATAAAACTTACCTTATACTTCCAAGCACATGTTTTCAAACATTACTTCTGAAACAACATGGTAACTGAATGCTGCATTCTGCACAGTGTTGGTTCACAGAGTCGAGCACCCTGCACTTCCTTCATTGGTCTCAGCATTTGTTTTCGATCGCTGTCAACCTAAGGAATCATGATGGTAGCTGTATGATGCGTTCTCCACAGTGTTCTTTCACAGAGTTGAGTATATACACTCATCTTATATTTCCATGCAGGAGTTTCAACACATTATCAACTTATTGACACTACGTTGTAACTGAATGCTGGATCTGCAGAATAATGTTTCACACAGTTGAGCACACTGCACTTCCCTCATGGGTCTTAGCCTCTGTATTCTAACACTACTTGCTTAATGAAAGATGATGATAGTTTAATGATGCGTTCTCCAGTGTTCTTTCACAGAGGTAAGTATATAAACACTTTATTTTTTTCATGCATGTGTTTTCAAACATTACTAACTTTGTGAAACAACATGGTAACTGAATGCTGCATTTTCCACAGTGTTGTTTCACAGAGTCAAGCAACCTGCACTTCCTTCATTGGTCTCAGCATTTGATCTTATTCACTACCAACCAAGGGAATCATGATGGAAGTTGAATGATGTATTCCCCTCAGTGTTCCTTCACAGACTTGAGTATATAACACTCATCTTATCCTTCCATGCAGGAGTTTGTACACATTACCAACTTAGTGCAACAAATTTGTAACTGAATGCTGGATTCTGCAGAGTAATGTTTCACAGAGTTGAGCACACTGCACTTCCCTCATTGGTCTTTGCCTCTATATTCTAACACTACTCAGTGAAAGATGATGATAATTGAAATATGCATTTTCCAGTGTTCTTTATATATATATATACACATTACATATATAAATATAAATATATATATATGTAATGTGTATATATATATAAATATACACATTACACATATTATATATATAATATATAAAATGCAATATTATTAATATAATCCACTGGTAAAAAAGATTGAAATCTTGCCTTTTGGAACAACATGGCTGGACCTAAGGACTGTGATGCTAAGTGAAATCAGTCAGACAAAGACAAGTACCATATGATTTCACTCATATGTGGAATTTAAGAAACAAAACAAAGGAGCAAAGGAGCAAAAAGACAGTGAGAGACAAACCAAGAAGCAGCCTCTTAAAGAGAGAACAAAATGATTGTTGCCAGAGGGGACGTGGGTGGCGCTGGATGAGTAAAAAATAAGTCACAGTAGTCCAGAACTATCCAAAACTGGAGAGTGGAGCATCCTCAAACTGGAGGCCATCACTCTGTTCTTCCAGTGGGTGATTGCCTGGCCTAGAACATACTACCATGAACAGTAGGCCCCAAAGATTGAAATGAAATGTGGCTTTGTGAATAGAATGTAGGCTCTGGAGTCATAAACTCTGCCATTTGTTGGCTGAGTGACTTCAGATGTCTCAGCCTTGAAGGGTTTTGTTGTAAACATTACTAAGGATTAAATAAATTTGTACATGTAAATTAGTATCTAATATAAAGCCTCGCTGTTCATTTAGTTTTATTACTCTCCTCATTGTTCACAGAGACTTGAAATCCCTTTCACTGGCTCTTTTTTCCTAGCACCACAAACCTCTTGACTCTATCTTACTATCTAATTCCAACAGCCTGCCTTTACTGTTTTACCCTCCATTTGTTTCAAGGTCCTTCTTTTTAAATAGATATAGGAATTTTTCTCACTTCCAAGTATTAAAAATTTATTAAGTACCTATTTTATAGGAGGTTCTCTGCCTAAAATGTCTGGAAGTTACAAGGATGAAGGAAACAAGCTCTGGCTTTAAAATGTCTGGAAAATAAGAACTTATTCCAGAGCCCAAATAGAGGAAATTCCCTTTCAAAAGCATAAGTTTAAGGTCCCCCCAAATATTCTGAAGTCTTCCCAGTCTCTCGGTCCTCAACTTCCTTTCTTCTTGTCTCTCTGAAGTTCTAGTTCTCTGTTATGACACAGATTCTAGAACCTTCATAGGCCACACTCCTATATTCTGCCTAGGTTTGATTAACCTGAGCCATACAGTTCCTCTGCAGCCCTCTGCATGTTTGTCTACAAAGACCTCTGCCACATCCAAGTTCATATTGCTCAGAAATAGTGAGCTTGGGGTGTTCCTTTTATCTTGATCTCCCTCTGATAAAGAAATCCAGATGACACAGAACCCTCTGAAGACAACACCTGGAAAATGGCAGTCTTGGGTATGGACTGACTCCTTCTCTTAAGTCTCCCTTACCCTACTGACTCAGAAGTCTTCTCTTCAGAGACTGTAATGCTCTTTACCTGCCTGCTTTCTTTCAAATTCAATATCCTTTCTTTCACTCTCATTGATTCCTCTGGGAGCCTGGGGAAAACCATCCAGTTAGTTCAGCTCTAGAGTGAGAACACTGATTTCTCCCTTAGTTTCAGGAGTTTGAACTACTAAGACAAAACAACCATCCTCTGAAACAATAGGAAAATTCCTTAGCCTATTATCTCACTTCTGGTAGTATTGCTCACTTTATAATGTTTCAACTCTTCCTCTTATTTACCTCATAAAAGAAGTGGATTACCTTTTGTTCAACAGCTAGAACATTCCAGACACCATTCAAAGGGAGTACTGCCTTCCAGAGGCTTAATCCAAGTACACCACCTGGGTATCCCTTCCTTCCCCAAGGATTACTTCACATCAGTTATGAAATTTTGGCTTGCCATGAAAAAAGCCAAACTATTTACTATTTATTTTAATGCTCCATTAGGAGCAAATCTCTCAAGGTTATTTTGTTGGGAAATTTTTCTCACATGACCTAACACCTGAAAGATTTGGTAGACATGTGACCAATTTTCCCTAACTGGAGGTGTTTCATTACATCTTGAGGTGAATTCATTTACTGCTTTCTTGGAGCAGCTTAATCCTGGTGTAATTAATTTTCTTAGCCTTTCATAGTTCAGTTATCTCCAGCATTTATCACTGTCACAGGCAGATTTATGATTGGTTTGTTTACTCATTTATTCATTTCCTCCTTCCTTCCCCCCTTTTCCCTTTCTACATCTTTTCTCTTTCTCTCTCTTTCTTCTTTCCCTCACTCCCTCTATTTCTTCCTTTCTTCTGCCCAGAGCTCCTCAGTCTCAGTTCTTCATAACCATAGCAATGTATCTACTTAAGATTTTTCTCTCCAGTTGTACATAAACAGATACAGGTTAGCAGTCCTAGCACGGAATTTTGGGAGAAATCCTATTAACCAAAGTAACAACTGTCACAAATATCTGTCTTATCATGAGAGGCCTTGTGGGTGATGTCTTCTGTTGTGGTTTTCATTAATATGATCATGTTCAGTCAAGGGCCTCTTTTTTGATACCTTACCATGTAAACAATTTTTGAGCACACATTGCTTAAATATGTTATAAAAATTGTTATTAACATACTTATGTACTAATACATGCTTCAAAACTGAAAACCTAGAATTTTTAAAGTTATAAAATTACATAAAAATAGAAATAATATTTTTTCTCACACCCCAGTGAATTACTTTACTTTGCATCACTGATTCCCTCTAACCTTCTGACTACATAGAGTAAGGAATTCAACTGAGGAGAAAAATGTTTCATATTTTCCACTCTCTAAACCAAGGGTATATAGCATCTGAGGTTCTTAGTATCTGGCTAAAAAGACCAATATTAAAAAATGAGAAGGGGAAGGAATGTGGAGACAATAAGATAAGGAACAGAAAGGAATAAAGGAGTTCGAGTAGTAGAAAAGGGGGCAGAGAAGAAATGCCTATTTGGTGAAAACAGTTAAGAGGTGACCAGAAGCTGTCTTTGATAATGATATGGTCTAAATAAGAAAGCCTACAGGTGAATTTTTGTTGCAGAAATAACTTTGGCTATCATCCTGACTCTACTGGGACTTGCCATTCTGGCTATTTTATTAACACGATGGACACGACGCAAACAAAACGGTGAGTAACAAGTCAAAATGGAAATTCTCTGTGAAAGTCACAGTGGAAGGAATACCAAGATTCAGTCTCAGTTTCTACTTAGTTGATAGCTAGAGACTTTGCCAATATTCTGGAAGTCCATTTCAATACATGAACCGAAGAATATTTGACCTACTAGTGATTCCCCCTGCATTTTTAAACTCTGAAAGCTTACATTACCAATAATGTCAACCTCCCAAAAAGTAGATTAAGTTTAACAACAGTAATAACAAGAATACTCTAAAATTATCTGAGATCCAAGGGAAATTATCTGAGGAATGAGGAATAAAAATGGAAAAGACAAGACACTGTGCTAGTAGACACCACTAGTTAGTAGTATATAAAAAGAATTCAAGAATTTTAGTGACTTAATACAGAAGAGATGATAAGAGACAAATATATAGTTATTTGTCAATGAACAAGAGATAGGGCTCATGTAAGCAATAACCTATTTCCATGCCATAACATCTCTCTTTCCAGGATTTTTCTTAGTATCTTCCCTCACTCCCTTCTAGTCAGCTGCATCCCTTCCTTATTTCTCATCCTAGCACCTATGTGAAGGATTAGTGTGGAGGGACAGGTAGAACAGGGCTGGCTGGAGGTGCCTAAAGGAGGTAGGAACTAGTAATGCATCATATCTAGGGGGCCACCTTAGGAGAAAAGAAGCACAGTTTAGAGTGAGAAGAGTTGAGTTAGGAGGAAGAATACCTCTTGCAGGTAGATAACAGTAATACTTTTGCTTGATTCTTCCACAGAAATTGATGTCTCAAGATACAGTTCAGAACAAAGTAAGTACTTAGACCCATGAGAAAAGGGAAGATAGAAAGCATAATGGCATTTACATAAGGACCAAATTTATCTTGTTTACCATTGTACTCCTAGCACCTTGCATAATGCATCATTCCATGAACTAAACTTCTAATTTACTCAGAGAAACCCACTACCAGAGATTTCTATGCAATGCTGAGTGCCAAACTGAATTTGGGCAGAATGAACTAATAGTGGGTAGGTCTGCATGATTCGGAGGCTCTCTTCAGGTGCCTCCTGTGGTACAAGAGCAGCAACATAAATACCAAGCCATGAAAACAGCAGACTCTTCAGGCAATGGAACAGAAGATCTAAATCTGGTAGTGAAGAAAACCTCAGCAAGGTGGGTGGGTAGGAGAATGCAATGTAGGTAGGAATAGCAAGAGTGAATACAACTAATATGATTATGATTGAAAAGAGCAGCAATTTCAAGATGTGAAGAGGTGAAGCAGATTTTCTATGGGAATGTCTAGTGAGATGCCAAAGTTGATGAAAGATAGCCCAAGATTAGTAGGAGCTAAGTGCTGGAGTACCAAAAAGGAAAAGTATTCTGAGGCCCTTCTGATTACTATTTAGCCTGGTGAAACTGATGGCTGGCACAGTCACTTATCTTCTCTTGCTATGTACAGTCCTAGTTAGTGAAGAAAATTAATATCCATCATTATTCACTATCAGGAGTTCATGTCTACATTAGCTCTCAGAGTCTTAAAGCCCCACTCATTTTTTTAAATGTGTTTTTTTTTTTTTAATTTTTATTTCTAGGAGAGAGAGACAGAGAGACAGCGTGAGCAGGGGAGGGTCAGAGAGAGAGGAAGTCACAGACTGAAACAGGCTCCAGACTCTGAGCTGGCAGTCAGCACAGAGCCCGACGCGGGGCTCGAACCCACGAACCGCGAGATCATGACCTAAGCGAAAGTCGGACGCTTAACCGACTAAGCCACCCAGGTGTCCCTGCCCCACTCATTTTCAAGAAGCAAAACCATGGAGTGCTCTCTTCTTTTTCTCCAGGTGCTGGTCTTCTGGACTATGAAGACGGTAGAGGTAAATAGATTAGGAACTACTACAGAATTAATGGAGGAATGTTTTCTTTAGAGCATAAAACGAACTCATCTCCCTTTGAGTATGATTTAAGTCAGCACACCTTTTTCCGTTATAATATCTAACTGCCAATCCATCTGTGTGTATGTTTATATATGTATATAAAAAGGATTTGAGCATTTTTCTCAGAAAAGACAAATATGTCTCCCTCCTAAGACCATTAAAAAAAATCCCTTCCAACTCCTGTTTATCCCAAGATCATGGAAAGGCTTAGAAACCTCTCTGAAAGAATTTCCTGGATGTGTAAAATAGGGATAAAGTACATAAAATTCATGGGTTGTCATAAAGTCTGAATATTATACATGAAAAGGTGCTTTATAAAGCTATAAAGTATAATAGGTGAGCACAACTTATATTATTATCTTCATTTTAGAAAATGAAATTGATATTCAAAAGGTTATGAGACTTACCCAAATTCACCTAACAAAACAAGGTGTTGGATAACAAATCCAGGTTTGTGGCCCTGAGTCCAGTACTCATATTCTCAATTACACTATCTCCACTTGGTTAAGACAAAAAAAGGCTCATTTTATACCGAATTTCAGTATTTATTATTAATATTACTAATATTAAATTAATCAATATTAATAAATTCAGAACAAGCTTATTTGAAGTAAAACATCCAGAAACCTAATGGTTCTAAGTAGATTCCGAGGCACTCTACTTCTTTGTAGGAACACACACACACATGCATGCATACACATGTACACACACACACTACAAGTGTAAGAATTCATATTCCCAAAAGGAGAAAGAAAGTAGCTTGATCACTGCTTGCTGTCATGCCCAACACTTGGCCTCTTGGTCCATGCCTCCTCCTCTTCTATGATTCATCTGTCATGAACAGATGCAGAGCAAAGGGCCATGGCATCATCCCTTTCTTTTCTGAAATGGAATCCAAAGAAAATGGGGAGCATCTGGGAAAAGAGAAAAATCTTCCTAGTTGGATTTAGACATATGATGACACCTTTCTTGATGAGCTGTTAGTAAATTTAATCTGTTTCTTTTCCCCAAAGATTTTCCCTCTCAGAGATCTAAAAGAGGAAGAGGTAAACACATTTTTACCTTACAAGAAAATGATGCAGACATAGTTGTCAAGGTAGAATCTCATTATGTTTTCATCTTGTCTTTCAGGATTCCAACATTTATATTCAACAGAAAGTGGTAAATAAATTAAAAGCTGAATTGCTATGAAATTAATACAGAAATCCATTTATGAGAAATTAATAATCTTATGTTTTTCCTTCAATCCTCTAGACACTTCATATGATGATCGAGGTAGGTTTTAGAGATTAATTTGGAGATTATAGTAAAATTATAAAGGAAAATCAATGCTTTTTAAACTGTTATAACAGGAGGTGCTGTAAAGCCTAGATAAAATAACAGGAAACCAAGGTAATGAATGGAAGATTCTGAGAATTATTCATAAGTGTTCCCTTTCACACTATGAGGTACTTTTATCCCTAGTACCATCCAATTCCTCTTTTATCCACTTACTAATAGGCTAAAAGTAATCTGAGTACTCAAGAAAAATTCAAATGCTAGCCACTCAATGTGACTTTCTTAATATAAATGTTAAGAAATGGAGGAATAAATCCTGAAAATTTGTCACATTACAGTTTTGACTTGTGTACTGAAATTCCAAGAGCATCAAGAAGGGCTATTCTTGTCTGCTGTTGTCATTTATATCTCATTCTTACATCTCAGAATAGTTAATCATCACGACACCACATGAAATCAGTGCAAGAAGCTAATGTAAGGGTACACAGATAAGTAAAATACAATATACAGTATAGGAGAGGAAGAGAATTAACATGCACTCAGTACTTCCTATGTAGTAGCCACTGTTTTGGATGTTTTTCATTTTATTTTAATATCTACAAATGACCCTGTGAACCACACAAGGATGAACTATCCCCAAATCCCCTGTGTCTGTTCAAGGCCTCTTTCAGGTTAGCCTATAGGTTGCTTTGGTACAAATCAAAGAGTGATCCTTTCTCTATGCAGATGCAGCCCCACTCAAGAATACAGCTGGGATTTCAGTCCCCAAATCCCACTGTGCCCTGAACAACCTATACAACCATGTTACAGTGGTCCTGAATATATAGGAGAGGTATCTCATTCTTAACATGTCCAAAACCCAAGGCTTGATCCTGCTACATATAGTTACGGGCACCTGAATTCCCTCAATTGCTCAGGACATCTATCTCTTTAACTTCCTTCTCTCACTCATCCAATCCATCAGCAAGTCACATCCCCACTACTTTCAAATTATATTCCAAATTAGACCATTTTTCACCATGATGGCAGTCTTGGCCCAAGCATCAATATTTCTTTCTTAAACTACTTTAACTGACCCCTAATTGGTATGTCTCTACTCTTGCCCTCTTATAGTCTATTTTCCTCATAGTAAAGATAATCCTTAATAAGCAGCTCTTAAATCAATTAACTTACTATATTTTGTTATCCCAAATTTACAGAAGAGAAATATATGCATGAGAAATGTTAGTGACTTACTTAAAGCTATAGGCCTTGTAAGTCACTCAACCTCAACAGAATTTCAGAAGTGTCTAACTCTAGATTTCATGTAGTTTATTCTTACACAATTTAATAATATCTTATTAGTGTCTTGCTATGGATCTTTAGTGTAGAGCCTGCTATCTTAGCTTCTATTCCAGGCTAACCATGCATTCTTAGGGAAAACTTGGATCAGTAAGCATTTTATTGTGGTCCAAATAAGCCACAATTTAAAATTTAGAAAGCCAAATAGCAACTTATTTCTTTGATTTCCCAATCACCTCTAAGGTGGCCCTATAAACCTCAGTCATCTTGTTTCTAAATTTCCAATCTCTACCAGTCCTCCCTCTATCATCTCTGGACATAGAAATATAAACTTGGTGCTCAACCAGAGACTACAAAAATCTTCTGACAGCAAAATGCTGGACAAGGTCATTATATCAGTTTAGGTGCATGGAATTTAGTAAATTTAAATTTTAAAAATTTGGTATTTAAATATGTCACATGTTACACATATTTTTGAGTTTATTTAAACATTTTTTAAAAAGTTTACATATTTATTTTGAGAGAAAGAAAGAGCATGTGAGCAGGGGAGGGGCAGAGAGAGAATCCCAAGCAGGCTGTAAACTGTCAGTACAGAATCAACATGGGGTTTGAACTCATAAATTGCAACATCGTGACCTGAGCTGAAACTAAGAATCAGATGCTCCAACTGACTGAGCCACCCAGGCACCCCACATGTTATATATTAAAGTCGCCAGAATAATTCAAAAGTTTTCAAAGGCACTGAATTTATTTTTAATGTTACTAATTTTTACAGCAAATGTTAAGTGCAGCACATGAAAATGTTCAGCACCTCTTAGTATTTTCTGTTTTTAAAATACTCACAGAGACCCTGAGTGGCTTTGTTGGTTAAGCATCAGACTTGATTTTGGCTCATGTCATGATCTCATTTGAACCCCTCCACCCCCCGAGTTGGGCCTTGCCCTAAAAGCACAGGGCCTGCTTGGGATTCTCTTCTCTGCCTCTCCATCACTGGCACATGGATGCTCTGTCTCTGTAAAAATAAATTTTAAGATAGATAAATAGATAGATAGATAGATAGATAGATAGATAGATAGATAGATAGAGAAAATATCCACAGAACCAGGAGAAACAAATAACATTAATGTAAACCAGAAGATTTTGTGTGTCCTGGACTTAATCACATCCAATTATGGAAGGAAAGCATTCATTTTAAGAAAGGAGATGAGAAACAAAATACATGCTGTCTTTACATTTCTGTCTAGATCTTTACTTATACATTGGTAAAATATCAAATTAGACCATCACGCAACATAATTTATGTCACTTCCAGATTGTTGGTATTTTTTTATTTTTACACTTTCAACAGAATAGCGAAAATAGCATGACAAGTTTTTGTGTAATTTGCCTTGTCTGTCTCCAGATCTTTTGGAAAATGTTTCCATGACATCACTAAGAAATAAGTTTTAGGCTATAGGATGCACATTGATCACAATGTGTGTGTGTGTGTGTGTGTGTGTGTGTGTGTGTTTGTGTATTCATTATAACTTGCCATCTCTTCATTAAACTTGAAGTCTCAATCAGCTGAGTAAATATTTTGCCATTTTTCTCTTACTTGGCTTCAACTTACTTTATAACTAATATATTCTAATTCAGTGTTTCTTTCCATGTCTAATTTATTATTTCTTCTCACTATGTATTTACCTTCATTAACCTTTGCCTGCTTTTTCTTGTTACTTGACTAATAAGTAAGCCATGAGAAGATGTTGCCTCTGGTTTCTTGACTATTTGACTATTTGAGGGTATGATTGGGTAATCTTCTCTAATGATATAAAAACTACAGAAATAGAATATTCAAACGGATTTTTCTTGGTTTTACTTGTGTTTTTAGAGGGATCCAAAGGAGACTGCAGTAAGTATTAACTTCTTTTTCAACAAAAATTTGCTTCCCATCATAACACTTTTTTAGATTGTAAGCACTTTGAGGGAAGAGAGAAACAATCAGTTCATATGAATATTAAGCAATAGATAGTCTCCGAGTGCTGGTTTAGAATAGTCTGTCAATAATAAACTGTCAGTTTCCCTATCAATAGAACTCCCCTATGACCCAGCAATAGCACTGCTAGGAATTTACCCAAGGGATACAGAAATGCTGAGGCATAGGAGCCCATGTACCCCAATGTTCATAGCAGCACTCTCCACAATAGCTAAAACATGGAAAGAGCCTAAGTGTCCATCAACAGATGAATGGATCAAGAAGATGTGGTTTATCTATACCATGGAATACTACATGGCAATGAGAAACAATGAAATCTGGCCATGTGTAGCAACATGGATGGACCTTGAGGGTGTTATGCTGAGCGAAATAAGTCAGGCAGAGAAGGACAAATATCATATGTGTGCACGTATAGGAGGACTAGGAGGAACTTAACAGAGGACCAACCGGGAGAAGAAGGGGGGAAATGGTGGGGGAAAGGGAGAGAGGCAAACCATGAGAGACTCTTGAATGCTGACAAAAACTGAGGACTGATGGATGTGGGGGGGAGGAGGGATGGGCATGGAGGAGGGCACTTGTGGGGATGAGCACTGGGTGTTATGTGGAAACTAATTTGACAATAAACTATTTGTAAAAAAAAAAATAATAATAATAATAAACTGTCAGTTTCCAAACTTGGTCTGTTGGTTTACATACTAAGAGGAAAGGGGGAAAAATAGAGGAAATGATGAGTGAAGAAAAAGGGAAGAGCTAGAAATAAAATAGGAGAAAAGAAAGGGGGATGGAAAGGAGGGAGGGAGAGATAAGGAGAGAGAAAAATGTAAGCCACAAAGTTTCATAGGAATAACATCTGTCTACTAAAAATTGAACAACCTTATTAGAAATTGAAAGGATGGAGTTGGTGGGAGTGGCCTCCAGTCCTCACCACCAGGTCAAGGGGTCTCCCTGGGCCTGGCCTACAACTCCCAAGAGGGCACAATGACTGACACTGATACGGAAAGGTTGGGGATCAAAATTCCGATGACTCACCTCATGTTTCTGTGTGTTTTAGCACCATCATTCAACTCTGTAGGTAAGTTCCTTGTGGCTTTTCCACTGTCATCTGGTTTGCACAGATAGTTTTTGTATTTGTCTTTTTGTCTCTTAAAGAAGTTCTTAAAATGCAAAACTAACTGACACTTGTAAAGCCACACGCTAGATTTGACAGCTGATATTTTGTCATATTTCTCAGGTGACAGATGATATAGAAATCCCTTTTGTCCCATCCCTATACTCATTCCACTCTCCCCACTTCCCAACTCTTATAAATGTACCATAACACTTTTTAAACTTATTTTCATCTGTTCGTATCTCTATGTGTCACTGAACAATATAAAGTATTGTCTTGTATATATTTATTTAAAATTTTTACTAAAATGACGTCGTTTGAAAATATCATTACAACTTGCTTTTTCCTCCAAAATACTGTAATACTGAAAATATATAAAAATCCAATTTATGCATTTTGAGTGTTAAATAAATATTCCAATATACAAATGTGCTTTTTCTATTCTTTCTCTCCCCTACTGTAGCATTCGCAATGTTTGCAATTTCAGCTATCATAAACATTGCTTGCAAAATGTCCTTAAGTAATTTGGAAAAGTTTATCCAGAGTGGACAACCTGAAATGAGATTAATAAATCTTCATGTATATAACATTTATGTAACTTAAGCACATTTTTACTTTACTAGCTGTTGTTTACCTGAATTCCATGGTAGTTACATAACAGGCACACCAAAATGTGTAAAAGTTTCCCATTTCCCTACATCAGTATAATCCCAATTTTGTCATACTTTCACAATATTGCTACTTTAATATGTTAAAATTTTAATTTCCATGAAACTGAGTATCTCTTTGTTATGTATATTACATAACATAGGCTTCAACTTACACAAACTATTTACTTCCCAATTTATTAATTAGGTTACTGATTTGAAGAAATTCTTTTTTTTCAATTTTATTAAATATTTATTATTTATTTATTTTTAAATAATTTATTGTCAAGTTGGTTTATTTATAACACCCAGTGCTCATCCGAACAAGTGCACTTCCCCATGCCCATCACCACCCTTCCCCTCTCCCTCACCCACATCAACCCTCAGTTTGTTCTCAGCATTCAAAAGTCTCTCATGGTTTGCCTCCCTCCCTCTCCCCAACTATTCTTCTCCTTCTTCTCCCTCATGGTCCTCCGTTAGCTTCCTCCTAATCCACCTATACGTGCAAGCATATGGTATTTGTCCTTCTCTGCCTGACTTATTTCGCTCAGCATAACACCTCTAGTTCCATTCATGTTACTACAAATAGCCAGATATCATTTTTTCTCGTTGCCATGTTGTATTCCATTGTGTAAATATGCCACATCTTCTTGATCCATTCAATAGTTAATGGACACTTAGGTTCTTTCCATGTTTTGGCTATTGTTGAGAATGCTGCTATGAACATTGGGGTACATGTGCTCCTATGCATCAGCACTCCTGTATCCCTTGGCTAAATTCCTAGCAGTGCTATTGCTGGGTCATAGGGGAGTTCTATTGTTAATTTTTGAGGAACCTCCATACTGTTTTCCAGAGGGGTTGCACCAGTTTACATTCCCACAAATATTGTAGGAGGGTGCCCATTTCTCCACATCTTCACCAGCATCTAGAGTCTCCTGATTTGTTCATTTTAGCCACTCTAACCTGTGTGATGTGGTATCTCACTGTGGTTTTGATTTGTATTTCCCTGATGATGAGGAATGCTGAGCTTCATTTCATGTGTCTGTTGGCTATCTGGATGTCCTCTTTGGAGAAGTGTCTGTTCATATCTTCTGCCCATTTCTTAACTGGATTATTTGTTTTTTGGGTGTGGAGTTTGTTGAGTTCCTTAAAGATTTTGGTTACTAGCCCTTTATCTCATATGTCATTTGCAACTACCTTTTCCCATTCTGTCAGTGGCTATTAGTTTTATTGATTGTTTCCTTTGCCATGCAGAAGCTTTTAATCTTGATAAGGTCCCAGTGGTTTTGCTCTTGATTTTTGCTCTTGATTCCCTTGCCTTTGCGAATGTGTCAAGTAGGAAATTGCTGCGGTTGAGGTCAAGGAGGGTTTTTCCCGCTTTCTCTTCTAGGGTTTTGATGGTTTCCTGTCTCACATTCAGGTCCTTTATCCATTTTGAGTTTATTTTTGTGTATGGTGTGAGAAAATGATCTAGTTTCATTCTTCTGCATGTTGTTGTCCAGTTCTCCCAGCACTGTCTGTTAAAGAGACTGTCTTTTTTCATTTGGATACTCTTTCCTGCTTTGTCAAAGATTAGTGGGCCACACATTTGTGGGTCCAATTCTGAGTTCTCATTCTATTACATTGGTCTATGTTTCCGTTTTTGTGCCAATACCATACTGTCTTGATGATGACAGCTTTGTCGTAGAGGCTAAAGTCTGGGATGGCGATGCCTCCTGTTTTAGGTTTCTTCCTCAAGATTACCTTGGCTATTCAGGGTCTTTTTTTGTTCCATACGAATTTTAGGATAGATTGTTCTAGTTTTGAGAAGAATGCTGGTGCAATTTTAATTGGGATTGCATTGAATGGGTAGATTGCTATGGGTAGTAATGACATTTGAGCAATATTTAATCTTCCAACCCATGAGCATGGAATGTTTTTCCATTTCTTTGTGTCTTCTTCAATTTCCTTCATAAGTTTTCTATAGTTTTCATCATACAGATCTCTTATATCCTTGGTTAGGTTTATTCCTAGGTATTTTATGGTTTTTTGTGCAATTGTGAATGTGAATAGTTTCTTGATTTCTCTTTCTGTTGCTTCATTTTTGGAGTATAAGAATGCTACCGATTTCTGTACGTTGATTTTGTACCCTGCAACTTTGTTGAATTCATGGGTCTGTTCTCGTTGGCTTCTGGTGGAGTCTGTCAGGTTTTCCATGTAGAGTATCATGTCGTCTGTGAAAAGTGAAAGCTTGACTTCTTTTTTTTTTTTTGTAATTTTAAGAATTTATTTAAATAAATTTCTTCAAATTGAGTAGCGCCAAACTGAAAGTTGTTAGAAGCACCAAAGGCAGGAGCTAGGAGGGAGTTTCATTAGGCGAAGAGGCAGAAATGAGTACGAACGCTGGTGACTGGCCGTAGCTTAAATCCTAAATGGCTGCCTGTGATTGGTTATCCTCAGGTTTTAATTTGTTAACTTGAGGCATTACAGGCTTAGATTTTGTGTTGCTCCTCCTGTAGGCTGTAAGGGCTTTAAAGTCATCTCAGTGTATTGGTGCCTTGTTTGATTTTTTTTTTTTTTTTTTTACAAATAGTTTATTGTCAAATTAGTTTCCACATAATACTCAGTGCTCATCCCCACAAGTGTCCTCCTCCAAGCCCATCCCCCCTCCCCCCCACATCCACCAGTCCTCAGTTTTTGTCAGCATTCAAGAGTCTCTCATGGTTTGCCTCTCTCCCTTTCCCCCACCATTTCCCCCCTTCTTCTCCCCCTTGTTCCACCGTCAAGTTCCTCCTAATCCTCCTATACGTGCAAACATATGATATTTGTCCATCTCTGCCTGACTTATTTCACTCAGCATAACACCCTCAAGGTCCATCCATGT
>NW_024082125.1:155248-199178 GCF_003009895.1 Hyaena hyaena | reverse complement strand
TCTAAATATATCTGTCAGATCCATCTGGTCTAAAGTGTCTTTCAAGTCCATTATTTCTTTAGTGATTATCTGTCTGGTTGACCTATCCATTGCTGTAAGCGGAGTATTAAAGTCCCCTGCTATTACCACATTCTTATCTATAAGCTTGTTTCTGTTTGTGATTAATTGTTTTAGATATTTAGGTCCTACCATATTCGGTGCGTAGACATTTATGATTGTTAGTTCTTCCTGATGGATGGACACTGTAATTATTATGTACTGCCCTTCTTCATCTCTTGTTATTGTCTTTAATTTAAAGTCCAGTTTGTCTGATATAAGTATCGCTACTCCGACTTTCTTTTGATTTCCTGTAGCATGATATATATTTCTCCATCCACTTACTTTTAATCTGAAGGTATCTTCCCGTCTAAAATGAGTTTCTTGTAGACAGCATATAGATGGATTTTGTTTTTCAATCCATTCTGCTACCCTATGTCTTTTGATTGGCGCATTCAGCCCATTTACATTCAGTGTTGTTATTGAAAAAGTTGGGCTTAGAGTCATCACATCCTTTGTGGATGCATGCTTGTGGTGGTGTCTCTGGTATCTTGCATTCCTTGCAACATTTCCCTCAGAGAGTCCTCCTTAGGATTTCTTATAGGGCTGGTTCAGTGGTGACAAATTCTTTCAATTTTTGTTTATTTGGAAAGACTTTTATCTCTCCTTCTATTCTGAATGACAGGCTTGCTGGATAGAGGATTCTTGGCTGCATATTTTTTCTGTTCATCACATTGAAGATTTCCTTCAATTCCTTTCTGGCCTGCCAAGTTTCAGTAGATAGGTCTGTCACTACTCTGATAGGTTTCCCTTTTTATGTTAGTGCCCTTTTCTCCCTAGCTGCTTTCAGAATTCTCTCTTTGTCCTTATATTTTGCCAGTTTCACTATGATATGTCATGCAGAAGATAGATTGAAGTTGCATCTGAGGGGAGTTCTCTGTGCCTCTTGGATTTCAATGTCTGTTTCCTTCCCCAGATTGGGGAAGTTCTCTGGTATAATTTGTTCAAGGTCTCCTTCAGCACCTTTCCCTCTCTCTTCCTCTTCTGGAATGCCTATGATATGGATGTTGTTCATTTGATTGTATCTCTGAGCTCTCGAACTCTCCTTTCATGTTCCTGGATTAGTTTATCTCTCTTTTTCTCAGCTTCCTCTTTTTCTATAATTGTTTCTTCTAAATCACTTATTCTCCCTTCTGCATCTTCAATCCGTGCATTGGTACCTCCGTTTTATTATGCATCTCATTTATAGCATTTTTAAATTCATCACAACTATTTTTAAGCTCCATAGTCTTTGTAGCAATAGTTTCTCTGATGTCTTCCATGCTTTTTTCAAGCCCTGTTATTAATTTTATGACTATTGTTCTAAATTCTTGTTCAGTTATGTTGCTTATATCTGTTTTGAGCAGTTCTTTAGCTGTCATTTCTTCCTGGTACTTCTTTTAAGGAGAGTTCTTCCATTTCATCATTTTGGTTAGCTTTCTAGCTCTTGTTAATTTTAAAAGCTTGTTACGGACTCTGCCCCTGTGGGTGCTGTTGTATTAAAGTGGGCTCTTTGTCCTGGGCCTGTCCGTTCAGGATGTGTTCTTTGAATGGTGTCACTTGGTTTCTCTTGTTGAGACTTTGGTTATTTTATTTCCTGGATTTATAGCCCTGGATCATGGATGTAGGGGAGCCATTTAGGATCACTCATATAAGGGCAACACCCCAACATGAGATAGAGGTGATCTAACTTGCAGTGCTGGTGACACCATCACTATAGATCCGCCATCTCAATGTGCCACAAAACTCTGTCTGCATAAAGTTCCTGGACTGGACAGGATTTGGAAGCCAAGGCAGAAGTCCTGGTTTCCTAAACCTCATGCCCAGGCTTGGAATACCTGTCACTCATGTGCCGGGAAAGGATAAATTGCCCACATGCAGTGAAGTGAGGAAACAAAAATCTGCAGAAATTCTTTATAATTATGAAAGCTAATCTTTTATGTTTTGTTATATATTTGGAAATATCTCCTCAAATTCTCTTCTTTAAAAATTTTATGATGTCTCTTGACATTTAGAAGGTTCCATTTTCCCTCCTCCCCAACCACACACAATTTGCTGCAATACATTTGCCACTCTTTAGTTTTCTTTTAGATTTTGTGCTTTTTTTTGGTCTTTCTTTTCTAGATATCACAAATATGTTATACTATACTTTATCTTAATAGTTACAAAGTTTCTCTTCCCACATATAGGACCTTAATCGACATGGAGTCTTTTGCATTTGGTATTTTTATTTGTTTATAAATATAAAGGTCTAATTTTCTTCTGGAAAACCAATTATTCCAACTGCATTTATTAACTCACATATTCTTTTCCACTGATTTGTAATATCTCTTTTATCTTATGCTTAGTTTTTCCTTGATTTTCTCTTCTGTTTCAGTGAACTTTTGTTCAATATATCCTAAATTTCTTCCATTACTAAAGCTTCATTGAAGACATGTATTTTGAGGAATAGCACATTCTCTTTGTTGTTTCTTCATAAATGCTTTAACTATTCTTGGACCTTTATTCTTTTTTTTTTTTTTACTATTTTTTTTTTATTTATTTCTAGGAGAGAGAGAGAGAGAGAGACAGGGTGAGCAGGGGAGGGTCAGAGAGAGAGGGAGTCACAGACTGAAACAGGCTCCAGTTGTGAATGACATTTTTTTTCTATTGGATTTTACAAATAATTATTACCACTATATAAGTATTTGTATGTTGTACTGTTGGAAGAGATTTTGTATCTAGCCAGCCTACTGAGTTCTAAGAGTTTTAATAATTTAGAGTTTCTTGGATTTTGTATGTAAAAAATCCTATCTCCAAAAAATAACAATTTTGAGTTTTCTTTCCAGTTCTTAAACTTTTTCCTTATTTTATTGTTTTGCCCAAAATATCCAGCACAATGCTAATACCAGCAATGATCACAGGCATCCTTCTTGGTATCTGACCTTAGCACGAATACCTCTGGTTTCACCATTAAATGTGATGCTTCCTTCCATTTGGCAGCTCCCTTTTATGGGTTAAGAAAGACGCCATTCTATTTCTAGTTTGCTAACAAAAATCTTATTAAGAATAAGTTTTGAGGGGCTCCTGAGTGGCTCAGTCGGTTAAGCTTCCAACTATGGCTCAGGTCATGATCTTGCAGTTGATGGGCTCAAGCCCCACATCCGGCTCTATGCTGACAGCTCGGAGTTTGTATTTTTTTTTTAAATGTTTTATTTATTTCTAGGAGAGAGAGAGAGAGAGAGAGAGAGCAGGGGAGGGTCAGAGAGAGAGGGAGTCACAGACTGAAACAGGCTCCCCAACGCGGGGCTCAAACCCACGAACCGCGAGATCATGACCCAAGCGAAAGTCGGATGCTTAACCGACTAAGCCACCCACGCGCCCCTCGGAGTTTGTATTCTGTGTTTCCCTCTCTCTTTGCTCCTCTCCCACTCGCACTCTGTCTCTCTCTCTCTCAGAAATAAATAAACATTAAAAAGAATAAGTTTTGAATGTATTTTAATTAATGGGTTTTTTTTGTGTTTAATGTCATAAAATTATTTCATTTTTCTAAAAAATTTTCACTCCCTCTATGGATATGTCCTATTTTTATTCCTAGTATTCCTAGTATTACTGGGCTTGTGACTTCTTTCTTTGATCATTCATGCCAAAGATAGTTATTACTTATTAATCTATTAAAAAATCAATTTCGGGAGAACGTCTGAGTGGTTCAGTTAAGCATGGAACTCTTGGTTTCAGCTCAGGTCACAATTTCACAGTTCATGGGTTTGAGTCATGCGAGCTGGACCCCACACTGACAGTGAGGAGACTGCTTGTGATTCTCTCTCCCTCTCTGCCCCTCCACCAACTTCTGAAAATAAATAAATAAAAAGTTAAAAAACCAAAAATCTATTTTGGTTTTCTTAAACATCTACTGGTTATTTTTCCCCCATTTTATTAATTTCTGTTTTTATTTTTAGTATTTCCTTTTTTCTACTTTATTTTTCTTCCTTTTTCTAGTTTGATATGTGAAACTCTCCATTAATTTTCAGACTTTCCTATTTTCTAATATAAGTATTTAAATTCATTCTAAATGCTACTAAAAAATTTGATTATAGTATTTTCTTTGACCTTCAGTTTAAATATTTCATAATTTCCATAATTTTAACAAATAAATTACATACAAATGTGTTTCAGTTTAATCCATTTTAGCTTTATTGTTGATTTAAAATTGTACTGTATTATGATAAAAAGGTGGGATGTCTATAATTTAGATTCTTTGAAGAGTGTCGAGATTTTTGAGTATCTGTAAGTAAACTTTCGAAGAATATTTTTTATTGGTTGGGTTCAGGATTTTACCCACAGATGTACTAAAAGCCCAAGCTTATTAATACTATTCAGATGTTCTCTATTGTAATTCTTTTGCATGATATACTAGTTTCAGAAAAATATGTTTCAGACCCACCACAACTGTCTCCTTTTGAGGTCATTTTTCTTTTCAATAATTCCTATTTTTCCTCTACATATTTTCATTTTTGTTGGATATATACAAGTTCATAATTGTTATTTTAAATTTTGCTTTGTTTAATGATACCATGTCCATCCATAGACTCATGAACACTTTTGGCTAAGTTCTACATTATCTGATACTAGTATTGTTCCAATGCTTTGTTGTAATATGTACCTGCCTATTATTTATTTCTATATTTTATTTTTAACCTTATAATTTTTTGTCTCACTTGTATCTTTTTAAATAGCATATTGCTTGATTCTGTTCATATTAACAATTATAAAATTTTGTCTCTAATAAATGTAGTCCATTTTACATTTATTGTAAGTTGCTGATATATTTCATCTACGTTATGCCAATATTATTGCATTTTCTATTTACCAGATTTTGTTCTTTATTTTTTAAATTTTCTTTCCTACTTTCTATTACATTGTTAGATTTTGTTCCTTTTGTTTGGGTAGCCTTTATTTTCTTCATCCTTATGTTTGTAACATGCATACACTGCTTGATTTTTGTAAAAAATTAAAAAAAAAAACTAATCAGTATCTTTTTCTTCCTCCAAGACTAGACAATAACCTCTTTTGACTATATTCTCCCTCAACATCTTTCATGTTGTTTTATATCTCTCTTAGAGAGAGAGAGAGAGAGAGAGAGAGAGAGAGAGAGAGAGGAAGGGGCAGAGAGACAGAGACACAGGATCTGAAGCAGGCTCCAGGATCTGAGCTGTCAGCACAGATCCAATTGGGGCTTGAACCCACAGGCTATGAGATCATGACCTGAGCCAAAGTCAGACACAACCGACTGAGCCACCCAGGTGTCCCTTTAGTATGATTTTTAAAAACAAAATAATCGTTTACTTTATTATAGTCAATACTTTATTAAGTCAATACTTACAAAAATATGTCAGCATTTTCTCTGTTTATAATTGTTTGTCATGGCCTGTGCCTTCTTCACTTTTAATTATTGCCCAAGTCTAATCCTTTAGTCATTCTTAAGGTTCTATATGTGTGTGAAATTTCTTGAAGCCCTTTATGAGTTAAAATACCTTTACTTCACCCTCAATTGTAAGTGAGAGTTTATTCAGGTATATAATTAACATTTCTTTTCTCTCAAGACTTTGAAGGTTTATTCCATTTTTTTTCTGGCATTTCTAATTATTGATAATATACTAATTTGATGGATCCTAAGTAAATATGGTTTTAAGATTTTTTCTTTATTCTTGTATTCTTCATCTTAATTATGATGTATCTGGGTTTGAGCTTTCACTTAATTTATCTTGCTCAGGACTCAAGATTTTCCATTCTGTGGACTCATTTCTTTAATTATAGAAAATTCTTGACATTAACTACTATGAACATATCCCATTTTTATCACTACCTCTATACCTATTTAACAAACTATAGTCTCTCTTTTTTTTTAATTTTCTATTTAAATTTTACTTACTTAACATACAGTGCAATATTGGTTTCCAAAATTTGGTAATTCATCACTTACATACAACACCCAGTGCTTATCACAAGTGCTCTACAGTTTCTCCTAAGATACTATCAAATATATGTAAAGATTCCTTTTATCTTTCTGGCCTTGTAACTTCTCTTTTGTCTATCTCATCTTTATTAAGTTACTCTTGGACTTTCTAATAGATGAATCTTAAAATCTCAGTGGTTCTATTCATAAAATTCTATTATTATGTAAAATCAGGGATGCCTGATTGGTAGTAGGCTCTCCTCTCAGCAATGACTTAAGCAAGCAAGTTCATCTTTTACTTTTTAAAGTTTATTGATTTTGAGACAGAGAGAGACAGAGAGAGACAGACAGAGAGAGAGAGAGAGAGAGAGAGACGATGCAGGACAGACAGAGAGGGAGAGAGGGAATACCTAGCAGGCTCCTCACTGTGAGCACAAAGCCGGATGTGGGGCTCAAACTCAAGAACCACAAGATCATGACCTGAGATGAAATCAAGAGTCAGACAAAGCGACTGAGCCACCCAGGTGCCCTCAAGAAAGTTCATCTTATCCTATGTTTCCATCATTTTCAACTAACGGCTTCTGGGTTTATCACATCTGCCTTAAGTGAGCACAGAAGAAGCTTAGAGAGCGTGAGTGGGATGGTTTTATGGGGAAGCTGGATGTTATTGAACATATCACTTTGACAACATTACATTGGCTAGAACTCAACAGTATAGCCCCACCTAACTGCAAGAGAATCTGGGGGAAATAGTCTAATCATATTGTATTAGTTTTCTATTTCTACTGAAACAAATTACCACAAACTTAATGGCCTAAAACAACACAAATTTACTAGTTTAATTCTACAGGTTAGAAATCTGACACATGTCTCACTGGGCTAGGGTGTCAGCAGGGCTGCATTCCTTCTGGAAATTCTAGGAGCAAACCTGTTTCCTTGCTTTTTCAGTTTCTAGATATTCCTCGCTTTATGGTCTCCCGTTCTCCATCTTCAAACTAGCAAAACTTAACCAATCCCCATCCACAGAACACTCTAGCCTTCCATTGTTATGTATTTTTCTCTGACACCTTTCAATCTCCTGCTTCCAGTTTTAAAGACTCTTATGATTCCATTGTGCCCACACAGATAATCCAGGATAATATCCCTAGTTAAGATCAACTAATTAGCAACCTCAATTCTGTTTCTTTTGTCTTGAGAGAAAAATTTAATGGAAAAATTTGCAATTTGTTTTGCATTTCATAGAATGTGGCTACTAGTGATGAATTAAATTTCTAATTTTCTTTAATTTTTTGGATCATGCATATTCAGGAATTGTTGCAAATAAACTGTATTACAAAATTATTTTGAATTTGAAAATCTAGTACAAAGATCAAGTTTACAGTTTAAAAAAAAGTTGAATTCATGTAGACATTTAATTCAATATTGACTTTTTAATTTTTCAACTTACTGTATTTTTAAAATTAAATTAAATTAAATTTTTAATGGTTTTTTGTCAAGTTGGTTTCCATAAAACACCCAGTGCTCATCCCATGGAGGAGGGCAACAAGTGCCCTCCTCCATGCCCATCACCCCCCTTCCCCTCTCCCCCACCCCCTTCAGCCCTCAGTTTGTTCTCAGCATTCAAAAGTCTCTCATGGTTTGCCTCCCTCCCTCTCCCCAACTATTTTTCCCCTTCTTCTCCCCCGTGGTCCTCTGTTAAGTTCCTCTTAATCCACATATATGTGCAACCATATGGTATTTGTCTTTCTCTGCCTGACTTATTTCATTAGCATAACATCCTCAAGTTCCATTCATGTTGCTACAAATGGGCAGATTTCATTCTTTCTCATTGCCATGTCATATTCCATTGCATAAATAAACCACATCTTCTTGATCCATTCATCAGTTGATGGACACTTAGGCTCTTTCCATGTTTTGGCTATTGAGCAACCTCAATTCTATCTATAGCTTTAAACCCCTTTTGCCATGTAGCCTAACATATTCAGGTTCCATGGACAGGGATTAGGATGGGAACACTTTGGGGGGTGGTGGGAATTCTACCCACCACATACGTGCCTTGGAGAAAAACGAAATTGCTTTGGTGAACAGCAAAGCAATCTCTATCATATTATCTCCTTATTTCTCTATATTGGGTCCTGGATGATTTCCCTCATATTTACCATTCATTAAGTCTTTCTTCAGTTAAGTCATTTTCTTTGTTTCCCCACCTAATGATTTTTATAATTTAATGACTGTACATTCTGTATCTGCCACTTCCGTTTTGCTTTATATCAAATAAATTTGCTCCCAATTAATACTTTCTTAAAGCTTTATGGATTCCATTCCTTCTTTCACATCTCCAAATATATTAAACCCACTTTGTTAAAAATTCCTTTTGAATTCTCTTCTTATATGTGTTACCCCAATTGTGGCTGTCTGTCATGTCAGTAGGTCACCTCAAATGTATTTTAACTTTAGTCTGTGAGCTCATCAGTTATCACTTGTTTGAATTCCTCATAAACTTCCCATTGTGTAATAATACTATTAGTACATAGATTTCATAGGTTAGTTGGTTTTTTTTTTATTAACTGTTTCTGCATTCATAGTTTCTTCCCTACATGAGTGGTTCAAATGTGAGCCTGAATTTGGCTTACCTTGAGAGTTCTATCGTTGCTTGAGACTCAATTTCCAGCCGTGGCCTGGTGCAAACCCTGACAAACAGATATAGATTAATGGTGCCCTTTTCACAGATAGTGCCTATGTGAGCCTTAGATATACAGGATAGCTAGTCCCAAATTCTTCGAAGGCACAATGTCTGTGGCCTTAACTTTCACTCCTGATCATATGTTGAAAACCCAACCTCCCAAAAAGATATAAGGGTGATGAAATCTCTTACCCACTATCAAAATTTTTGGTTCCCTCTTGATATGTGACTCTTAGAGATTTCTCTTACTAGTTTTCATTTTTAAATGAAAACTTACTAGTTTTATATTTTAAAACTTTAAAATATATTGGGCCCAACTTTTCAAAGTGATTAGAGAGGTGAAATATCCATCTTGACAGCAAGCCCCCTTTACACTGCCCTGACTCTTTATCTTCTAACATCTAGTGATGTCCCAATTTTGTTTTCTTGTTGTTCAACATTCCCATAGGAAACAAATGAGTTTTGAAAAAGTAGAAACCCCTTGTTGAAGCTATTAAGTAGCAATAGTTTGCTGCAAAAGATCTTTCAAACAAAGGAGAAAAAAGAGAAAGGAAATTGAGATAGAAGAGGAGGAGGAGAAAGATAGGTAGAGAAGGAAAACAGAAAGAACAAAAACAGCAAGATCTGGAAAGAAGAAAAACATAGAAGCAGAAAAGTTCCCATGGACTAAGAAACTAGCAATCCCCCTAAACATTGTTATTCTCTTACAAATTTAAAAGATAGGCTGCAATCCTACCCCACCACGAGAGTATTACTGAGGAAATATCCAAAAGCCTAAAGTTCATACCCCCAAACCAATCCGTAAATGGATATCTATCTGCCCACAGCACTGCATTGCACCTGATAATAGAAAATGGGATGTGACCCATGGCTGTCTTCTTTCCCACAACCTCTTCCTTATATAGTAGCTATGGAATCTGAAGTTCTCCCTAAAATACACAGATCTCATTCTTGCTTTGTTTTCTTTCAGCACTGTCTCGATCAAGTATTGGTAAGTTCTTTTACTTTTCTCCAATTCAATTCAAGGTGTCCCCAGGTTTGAATGGCAACAATGGAGATATCTAATCCCTTACCTCCTTGAGCCAGGACTGACTCAGGGGTTGGTGTTCCCAGGGGTTCCCTATTCTGATACTCCCCAAATTAAAAACAGCAACAAAAAATGCCAAACAATCACATAAACTTTTTGTGTTTCTTTTTAGGAGAACAAAAGAGTAAGTTCCTTTTCTGTTTCTTAATTCTGTTCTCTTTGGTGTATCACAGACCTGGGGATCATGCCCTAACTCTGGTTAGTCTTGTCCCTTATCTTCTTTTCCTTCTCCATCACTGAGCATTTTATCTGAAATTAATGGAAGCTTTAGAAAATGAAAAGTCCATTGATTAAGAATAAAGAGAGAATTCAAATGGTTTTTGCTGGGTATGATGATTTCAGCAAAACAAAATACCTTCTTTCACTCAGAAGCAGGAGGAAGGAAGTTGTTAAAAGGGCAGAGAATGGGAGCAAAGAGGAGAGTTGTAATTAAAAGAAGCCATGTTTGTTGAGTCCATACTTATAGGTATTAGAGATGGGAAAAGTGAAGCTCAGCGATATTATCTAACCCAAAGGCACATAGCTCATAGAAAGTGAAACTGAAGTTCTGAACACTAAGTTTTTTACTCTAAATCCCTTGCTTGTCCAACTACCCCTAGAACACCATTAAAAATATTTAATTTTTCAGGGGCACCTGTTCAGTTCAGCATCCTACTCTTGATTTCAGCTCAGGTCATGATCCCAGGGTTGTGAGACCATGTCCCTCATCAGATTCCATGCTAAGCATAAAGCCTGCTTAAGATTCTCTTTCTCTGTACCCCCTCCCAGCTCATACTCTATCTTAAAAAAAAAAAATTATTCAATTTACAGTTATCTTCCTGAACTAAAAAGCTTCAAGAAATTTAAGACATTATGCATATGTGAAAAAAATATTACTTCAATTTTTTAAATATAATTCAAAGTAAAAAATTTGAATTAAACTTAATCTCAAAATTATTTTGCTAGTCCACTACTGTGGCATAATTGTATCCTATGAATGAGGCTGTTTTATTATATATATATATGTAATATGTATCTGTTATATATATATATGTATGTATATATATGTATGTATGTATGTATGTATGTATGTATAGTATGGAATAAAAAAATAGCCAGTGCTCAGAGGGCTGGAAGAGACACAGTATTTTAAAGGACAATTGGGTTTCTTAAAACAAAACAGCAAAGAGAACATATGAAGAAGTTAGAGATAGAGGGGAATTTGCTGATCTGAATTTCAGAGAGCATGGTATGATGGGATTTTAGACCGTAAGAAAGAAAATCAGATTAGGAGTTACACTAATCATTATGATAATATGCTCCTTCAGATGAGAATGAACTTCTGATGGTGAATAAGGTAAATAGATATGTGATACATATTGGGTTGAATCTCAGAGGAAGGTGAATAATTAGTTATTATAAATAGTATCTTGCTGAAAGATGCATGGAACCTTTCATCCCTGAAGTTAAATATGCTGTGTGCTCCCACAGGATGAATGAGGCCGTCTTGAGAGGTACCTCTATAGGTATACATAGATAAGGACTGCAATTCAAAACAATAATATAAAAATATGTACAGAGTATATATGCCAGGCTCTGTACTAAGTACTTTATATCTGCATAACAATCCTATGAAGTAGATATGATTATAAATCTTGTACTTAAAATGAATAATCTTAGGCACGAAAAGTCAAGTAACTTGTACAAGGTTACACAGCTATAACATAGAGGAACTAGGATTCAAATCCAAGTATCCTAGCATCTGATCTCCCACTGTACTTCATGAAATCAATTAATCCAGACTCCTGTGGATTTTTGTTATTATTCCTCAGTGTCAGCTCCAAAAATGGTATTTAAGTCTCTTTTCTATTTCTCAGTTCAAGAGAGAGAAATGTGAGTAAGCCGGAGTTCAAAAGAAAGGAATATATAAGGCAGCTAAAGAAGGTTCAACCAAAACTTGTGTCTCCTAAGTTCCCTTAAGAGTTTCAATCTTCACACAGGCTGAAAAGAAAGAGTAAATGGCCTCTCTGCTCCTCACATGTCTTCTGGGCCTCCATCATAGCCCCAAAACACAGTATCCTCACACAGTCCATGACCTAATCACACCACAGGTGGCAGAGAGGATTTGATAATCCCTGGGGAGGGCAGTGTGAGAGCTTCTCTCTGAAGCTTCTCTTCAAAGCACATTAACTCTGATGCCTTTAAGCAAATGGCCTCAGGAATTTATCTGTGTGTCCATTTAGCATAGTTTACTAGGGAATTGAGCACATTCCTGATTACTTCTCTGCCATGAACCCTTGGTATTTGGGGAACTTCTCCCTGTCTGCCCTTTCCTAGGGAGGCCCTAACTTTAAAATGTCAGCTCTTTTGCTTCCCCATTATCCTAGACTTTATCAACTGAGGCTGAAAGACCTAGGAATACAGGACTATAGTTTATGGATTTAGACTAACTGAATCATTGAATGTTGAGCTCAACAGAGTATTGTTAAACCCTGTCCTTTTAGAGATTAGTTAAATAAGGTCCCCAAAAGATGATGTAAATGATCAAAGATCAAACTTCACACAGCAATTTAACCTCCAACATAAGGCAAATAAGACAAATGGTCATACTTCTTTCACTGAATATAGTGGGGTTCATTCAATAGTAATTTATATTTCTGTACTGTCATAATTTTTATTAAAAGTTCCACAAACCTTCCCTATTATTTAGATCATTTTATAAGAGGAACCCTCCAGAGATTAATAAAAGAACAGAAAAAAAAGGAGAGTCAATATGTAGGAAAGTAGTTAATTTGCATTGTGAAGGAATATTCCAAAAGGAACAGAAAGAGAAAACCATGTGGGGTACAGAGAAAAGTGCACTGAACCAAACTCAGAAAAATTGGAGGCTAAAACTGCATATAACTTTTATTTTAAAAAATACTTTAATGTTTATTTATTTTTGAGAGAGAGACACACACAGAACACGAGTGGGGGAGGGGCAGAGAGAGAGAGAGAGAGAGAGAGAGAGAAAGACACAGAATCTGAAGCAGGCTGCAGGCTCCAAGCTGTCAGCACAGAGTCCAATGTGGGGCTTGAACCCACAAACCGTGAGATTATGACCTGACCCGAAGTTAGATCACTGAGCCACCCAAGCACCCCCATAAAACTGCATATAATTTTTAGCACACTCAAGCACAGAACTTCTCTTCTCTCAGTCTCAGGTTTTTTTAATAAAATTAGAAACTTTTTTTTTAGAGTGAGAGAGCACACACAAGCATGGTCAGAAGGGGGTGGGAAGGATAGAGAGAGAGAGAGAGAGAGAGAGAGAGAGAGAATCATAGTAGGCCCCATCCTCAGCACAGAGCCAGATGGGATCTCCAGGCTGATTCTCATGACACTGAGATCATGCCCTGAGCTGAAATCAAGTGTCAGATGCTTAACTGGCTGAGCCACCCAGGTGCCCCAAATTGGAACCTTTCTAACATTGCCTTGCTTTGGTTCTTGAAGCTATTACATAATGGAGAGGAGATTTTCCAAACTGAGAAAAGAAAGGAAGAGGGAGAAATGGAAAACAGAGAAAAGAAAAGGTGCTGAATGAAATCAGAATATTTAAAATATAGTAACCCTGGATCCTCTCCTGGCCACTTTTACTCCTGGATAGTGTCCAAGGGGGAAGAAGGTTCAAGACCTGCAAGGGTGGTAATCCATGTGCCTATGGGGGAATGGAGGGTCTAAAGTATCCTGAGGGCACAATTTCTGGAAAGACTCCCGGGAAATGGGTGGATTATTTAAACCATTAACTCTAAACTGATTTGAATATTTGTAATTAGTCTTAGCTTTGGTGCAAGGATCCATGAGTAAGTTTTTCTTCTCCTTTCAAAATCTGATATTGTAGGGCTCTGATCTGTTCCCTGCTATGTCAGAGTGGCCAAGCTTGAAGCTCATCATTCTCTGCCTTCTCCTTCATTTGTTATCTTACCTACATTATGCTTACCTGTCTCCTCTTCTTGTCTTAAAGAAAATTCCTCCTCTTATGTCTGGTTATTGGACCTCCTCTCCCAGTTTCACCTTCTCTTCAACAGTCACAGCTTCTCTTTTCTATATCTTTGTATTCTCCTCTTCCATTAACTCCCCTCTCCTTAACGTATAGAGCAGGTTTGGTTTTCTTCCATCCCAAACAGACCCTCCCTTGACTCTGTGTCCCTCTCTAACTACAAGCCCCCCAGCCCCACAAAGAAGAAAATTATGCTCTTTACTTTGGCTGTGGGCTTTGGAATAAGTTACTGTTCATCTCTATTATTGAAAACATGCGTTATTTCTCCATGAATTGGGAGTGGTATAATAAGACTTTTCAAAACCCCTTTAAAAATAAGTTTGCTTATTTATTAATGTATTATAAATAAACAGAGAGGCTGTTACATAATGCAGGCTCTGGAGCCAGGCTGCCTGGAGTTGCATTCCAGCTCCTTATTTACTGGCTCTTTGAGCACAGGCAAGTTATTTAACCTGTCATTAAGCTTTTAAAACAGTTATATAACTAATTTCAACAACCAACTGAAAAACAAACAACAGAAGAGAGATGTGAGTAAAAATATAAGACACGAATGGAGAAGAAAAATTAAGGCTTAAATCAGTCTCCTGGAACTGATTTCCATTTATTGCCAAACCAAGATGAACATATTTTCTAAACAAAGGAATAATGAGAGGAATAAGGTGCAGAAAAGTAAGGCAATCAGAGAAAATCTCTCTTACACCCTCCCCCCACACACACAAATTCAGAAACAAGAAACAATCCTGGTTGGACAGATTTTCTTCTTCTAAGCTATGTGCTTCTGAAAGAAGTTTTCATATTGAATATTTACTTTTGGTCATACTTACAACTAGTAAAATTGCTTCTTGTTCAAAGATGATAATTTCATAATTTTCTCTAAAACGTATCACAACTTCCAGGTGCGTCACAACCTCAACAGGTTTGTGCATCACAGGTTTGACTTCAATGTGACCCAACAGTGGTGCCTGGGTGGCTCAGTCAGTTGAGCATATGACTCCGGCTCAGGTCATGATCTCACGGTTTGTGGGTTTGAGTCCCGCATCGGGCTCTGTGCTGACAGCTCAGAGCCTGGAGCCTGTTTCAGATTCTGTGTCTCCCTCTCTCTCTGCCTCTCTCCCACTGGTTCTCTGTCTCTCTCTGTCTTAAAAATAAATAAAACAAAAGAAGAATTTTTAAAAATAAAAATAAATGTGACCCAACCAATACCTGTGATTAAATTAAAGAAAGCAAGGGGATTCATTTGGTCTATCTCAACTCAGCCACAGCCTGTGGTGAGGCAGATCTCACACTGCACTGTTGTGGAAGTATGTAGGATGCACACTTAAATCCCTTCCTTTTTAAAGGAAAGCCTCCAAATTGGCAATCCACTAGCCCAATGTCACCTGCACATTGGTTGACCAGCAAAGATTTATTGTAAATTTTGCATATGAATGCTTCTAGATGGGGTATGCAGTTTTCAAACTCCCAACTTCCTTACTACCCTGAATAGATGACAGATTCACAATCTCAAGCCTCAGGAGACTTGCTGAGGCAACTGAGCATGTGACCCCCCCCACACAAGGACAACCAGTATTTCTATTTAGTATGGAAATTTTGATATTCTCTATGAGAACTAATTCTGATATTTTCATTAGGAAGACTATCCATAGAAGTGAGGTCTTTAATCTAAAATTACATAATACTTAGTATTTTGGCAGGATATTCAAATCTTATAATTAAGTTTTTTATCTACTTCTTCACTCTGAAAATAAGCAAAACCTTTCACTCTTGTGCTTATTTGCTGTCAACCAGGCAAGGCCACAAATTCTCAGTTCAAAATTTTTTGAAAATATATGATATACATTCCACCTCTGCTTATGCCTTTGCCTGTGGCAGGTATCAGTAGGTGATCGCAGTTCTCTTTACTGTTCAGCCCACATACAATCTAAAATTCTTCTCATCTCCAGAGTGCTGCTACTAATTGATCAGATTTAGTACCTTAACTAAAATATATTTTCCATTTGTGATATGGGTTAATATTCTTAAATATTAAATATATGGGGGCTGTCTTTTGTAAATTATCTTTATTTGGTAGTGGGAATGAAGGTATGTTACCTTGGTCTATAATACAAAAAAGGTGATATTTCTTCCCAAGTGCTGAGATCTCATCATTTCTATGAAAAGCTACCATTTCCTCCCAAACACAACAACAAACAAAATTGAGTCATAAATACACAAGTAAAAACTATAATTATTTCAAGAGAAATCAATTATATATTTTTCAACTCACTAAAAGCTTTCTTGTTACGTATAATTTTTTAAAATAATACTTCCGCATTTAAAGGATGGTCAACAAAGAGAAATAAAAGTACATAAAAAAAAGATTTGAATAGGTAAAAGAAGAAAGAGTGGGAAGGAAAACAATAGAAAGGTAGAATTTCAGTGAAGATGTCCAGAACAGGAAAATGGAAGACCAAAGTAGGTTCTAAAAGTCCAAATCATAGATTTACACATACAGAAAACCTTCAAAATCACATGGGAAAATTAGCTCATCTCATAAATAAACTTGTTTCAGTAAAGAGGCTTTTAACATCTTCAAGTAAGACTGGTTACTCGCAAGGCAGAAGCTACGGTTCTTGACTGCTCCCAAATCTCACTGCAATGTCAGCAGATGTGACTAAGGTACTGAGGTAACTAAGGAATATAAAAGTATATTTTTTAAGAGTTGAACCCAACAGATTAACAAGCAAAAAAAAAAACAAAAACAAAAAACAAAAACCAACACAATGAAATACTCATGAAAATGTACTGTCACCAGCATTCAGAACTTTCCAAATGATGGTAAGGAATAAGAGGGAAAAATAAAGAAAGTAAAAAGAAAGTAAACTGAAGCTGAATGCCTTAAACACAGTGAAAACTTTCTATTTTGCCAAAGGGTTTCATTCCTTTGTAGTCACCGAATACTTCTTTCATAACAATTTTGACAGAACTTTTCAGCTTTCCTAACCATTATGACTCTTGATTTTTCACTGCAGCCATTCGATATAAGAAAGGAGATATCATTTTCATTTTAAAGTTTAGAAAAGTAATGTTCCAAAGGTTTAGAGACTTACCTAGTCATAGAACCAAAGAGTAGTAAAGCTGGGACTCTCTAGTCTTGGATTTTAACCTCAAGACTATTTGTACCTCACATGTGGGGAGGAGGGAATAGGACCGTCTACATTTCATGTTCTCTAAAAGTCTAAACCTATATAAGATTATATTTGTAATATTTTTTTGCTTAAACAACAAACATTTATCTCTCATAGTTCTTCTCAATTTTCATTATAGGTAATACAAAAGCCTTCAAAGCAACTCCAGAACCTTTATGTAAGTTTTTCCTATTTCTCAGCTTAGTTCTTTTATCTTCTTCTACAAAGTGTCTACTACTGAGGAAGCTGGGGTGGAGGTTGAGGAGGCACAAAAAAAGGAAGAGGAAAGGAGAACAACAACTTACTATTTAACTGTTCTCCTTTGCCTTTACCAGCATGAGTAACTTGAGGCTGATTTCAGGATCTCTCTAAGTAACTGATGATTTTCTTATTTAGCAAAGTAAAAACTCTAATAAAATTGATTAATAAGTGAAAGGGAAAATCCTGTGATTAAATGTAGTTGTGTATCAAAAACAAATAGATACTTCTTGAAGGATCTGACAATAGAAAGATAGCAAAAATTGAAAACAAGAAAAATAATTACAGGAAATATGATCTTTTGGGTCACCTGAGGGGAAAAAAGGGGGAAAATACAGACTGACCTTCTTACTGCTTTCCATGTAAATGTAATATGTAGTAAATACTTGACCTGAAGCTCCCTGAAATGTACATTCTTCAGGCATGCCCTCTCCAGACTTATCTTTTTGTGTTTGTATTTTAGCAGGCACTGCAGGACCCATTAGTAAGTTTCTTTTCTGTGCTTTAATTCCCATGTGTTTTGCTTTACTACACTGTTATACACTGTTAGAATATGCAAGACATTCCTAGTCATGGATGTTTTTATTTCCTCCTGTACAAATTGCCAATTCTTTTGTCCTTCTTTATTTCCTATTCTTTTTTTTTTAAGTTTATTTATTTTGAGAGAGAGAGAGAAGGAAAGAGAACATCCCAAGCAGGCCCTGCACTGTCAGCAAAGAGCCCAATGAGGGGCTCAAACTCACAAACCATGAGATCATGACCTGAGCCTAAGGCAGACACTTACCTGACTGAGCCACCCAGGTATCCCAATGCTTCTTTTTCTTATTTTAACAAGCTTGGAGCGTCTGTAAGGAAGTACTATCACTTTTGGTTTTCTCAAAATCTTGAGATTAATTAGCAAAGAGAAAAGTGTTAGAAAGGCAGGAAGTCCTCTTGCTAAAAATCCCAATCACACTCAGAGGAAGAGAGCAGTGTGTCCCAGCTCACTGATTGAGGGTCCCTAGGTTGCTGTGGATGGTGGTATGGAATGTACATGCCCTGCAATTAACAAAGAATCAGTCTGGAGGAAGTGTCCAGATCGCATTTAAAGGACATTACATCAAACATCTCTGGCAGAAGCACTGGTAGAGAATAAAAAATGAGGGATGGGAAAGAAGCAGTTGATTTTGAAAAGAAAAAAATAATAAATGGACACAGTGACATATAAATGCTCTTAGATTTTTACCAATCTGTTAATGGCCTTGCTGATTAAAATGGATCCAAGGATCTGCATCAGCATCACTTTGGAGTTTGTTAGAAATGCAGAATTTCCACATAATGCCTACTAAATCAGAATCTGCATTATTCACAAGATCCCCAGGTGGTTTAGAACCACTACTTTGCAGGGGTTTCAATCCTCTGTAGGTAGAAAAGAAATAAGAAGTTGAGTGTTCTTGAGCTAAGTATAACTAGCTCCTCCATCCCTTCAGATTCTCCACAGGAAGAGTAGCCTTAAAGCCAGTGACAAGAAAAATGAAACTTACCAAGGCTTCATTCATTTCTTAACATACTTCTGTCCATCGCTGCTAAGGATGTTCAGACCTTGAGCTCCTGGGGCAGGACCAACCCTAAAGGAGAAGAAGAATGATTTGTGGGTTAGGGCTCATGGCAAATCACACTCTGTGTCTACTCCTCCTGGAGCATTTGTACACATGAAACATGATTTAAAAAAATCAAAAGTCAATCAAGAGTAAACACTGTCAAGAGTAAACACTGAGGAAGTGTCACTAAACTATATGTAGCCCAAGAGATACAGAGAGGTGTCTGTGCATATGTGTTTGTAAAGGAGAAGGCTATTATTGCTAAGCATGTGGGTCTAGTGCCTCAATCCCTTTATCCACTAACTTCACCTACAAAAGTCTGAAGCCTGCCCAAGAGTTTCTATTCTCTCTTATGCTAAGATATTGTAGGCCAAGTTACTCTGATGATTAAGGTCACCCACAAGAGAGAGAAATTCCCACTTTCTCCTTCAGAAGATGAGGCTATAGATTTTGTTCAAATGAGACCAGTTGGAAGAATGGCAATTGTCTGTGGAATCTACTTAGTTACAGTGACCCATCAAGACAGGAACCTTGACCCCTGGATCCCTGCAGCTCCAACTGTCGGATCCCAGTAATTACGAGGGTGGGAATGAAGAATGACATTTATGTGCTCCTCTGATGAAGTAGAAATATTTTTCCTTGTGTCTGTTATTTATGATGTTTTCCCCAAAATAATTTCAACTCACACTTAATTTTCTGTGCCAAATAACCATTCTAATTAATCTGTCTTGCTTTTCTCATATTTTAGCTGGAGCCATTGGACCCATAAGTGAGTTCCTTTTCTGTTTTCTAATTCTGACACTCTTTGGTCTTCTGTGGTATATGGGACTTCTCCTCACCCAAGCTCTTTCCATTTCTAGGCCTTCCCATCCACACTTCTTGATTATATTTGATTTACTGACACCTCTAATGCCCAGACCATCAGGGAAAAAAACAAAACAAAATGAAACAAAACAGCCTGAACTGATACTAAGTTTAAGACAAGGGAAAGCTAAATCATTCATATTTAAAATAATGGCCAAGAAAAAAATTCTCTCAACTATGATAAAAATGGTTAAAACAATTACTGTGGACTCTTCCTAAACTGAGGGTAATGCTACAAGAAGAGCAGGTAATTCTAGAAGACAAAAGAATAAGCATGATAAAGACCAAAGAGGAGGGTGGTGAAAAATGGCCAAAAGACATTGTACCTACCCCTAGGAGTGTCAATCCTTTGAGATAACCAAGTGTTGGGAAGGGCAAAGAAAAGAGGAGGGATGAGAGTGAAGAAAGATTTACAACATTCAGCCCAGGTTCTATACATCCCCCTTTGCCATTTAAGATGAACACTGACTTGATCTGGTGGGAGGGCTATGGGACTCCTTTGCTAAAATTATCTACTGATCTGTAGTAATAATTCTCCCTCTGGTTGAGTTGCTTCACAGGTTCTTTAAAAAGAATATTGGTGGCATGATCATTCTAATAATATCAAACCACACTGATTTTCTTCTTTTTTGTATTTCAGTGCAATTCACAGCACCAATTCGTAAGTATCAAATTTGTTTCTCCACTCTGGTTTCTTTAATTTCTTACCTACAAGGTCTTAAGTATTGACCTACCCTGTTTCCTTAATACCATGTTTCTCAACTTCCCTAGCATTCCTATTACACAAATTTCAAAGAAGCTGTGCATGAAGTAGATAAACTGCAAAGCCCATGGGCTAACATAAGAAAATAGAAAAGAAAAGGACCCTCTTAATAGCAGTCATAATGCCCTGTCAGCAAGGGAACGTTCACTTTTCAAATAACAGTAAGTCCCTAATGAAACGAGGAGGAAAGAGAGAGAAAAATTTTTTTAAAGAGGACATTATAAATTAGTAATGGAATGAGTCTATCCCAATCCTCTAAAAGTTTCAAACATCACTGAAAACAAGGTGGGGGAGGGGGACTCTATTCCTCTAAGTCCCCCATATTGTACAATAGGGAGCCTATCCGAGGATTGTCATGCAAGCAATCGCTTGATGTTCCTAGGATTTCTACTTATGACACTCCCTCTAGAGTAAGTGTTGGAGAATGGTTATTTCCTTCACAGTGATGAAGCATACTGATTTTCTCCCTCTCTGTTTCTCAGCTGGCGGTACAGGACCTATCAGTAAGTTTACTGTCTGATTAGTCACTGTAGAGAAATTTTAATTTCCTGCAGTATCTTAGGGGCTTTTCCTTGAATCCCATGTTGGGATTTTGGGAGTTTGTGGGTTCCCATTTTCTTGGCCTTTTTTGCTTTCTTCTATCTAGCACTTCAATAAGTCATTAATAATCATGTGAATGCACATTCCACTGCTAAACACAAAGTGTAAAGTGGAGGATGAACCCTTAAAGGTTTCCAATGGCTTATCAACATCATACAAGGGATATATTTAAAAACAAAGTGAAATGAAAAGAAGTGAAATAAAAAGGGAGTAAGAAAATTAAGTTTAAGTGGAGAAGGATTTTTTCAATCACCTACAGGGGTTTAAATGGGCCAAAGGGGTGTCCTCCATTTAGTACCTTTGCTACGTACCGTCTCAGTGGATCCATTAAATAAAGAGGCCCTTATATATATATATATATATATTAAGTTGTCTTATCATCTTAGCAAAAAACACCTCAACTTCCCTACTACCGCACTGCATCTGAGCCCAAATTTAGTGGTACAGATTCTTACCAGGAAAAGCATGTAAATGAGAACTATGGCCTTCAAAGCCTGAGAGTACCTACTGATTTCTTTTCTTTTCTTTTTTTTTTTTCCTTAGAGCTCTCTCAAAAAACCATTGGTAAGTCACCTAAATCTCAATTACAATGCCTTTTGGTCCTTTAGAATGCTTAGAATTGCAAGTCAATTTCTATTTCAAGGATTCCTGTTCACAAACTCCAGGATCAAGTGTTTCCATTGCCTCATTATCCCACTCAGAATTCTTAGAGGTTAGATTCAGCGAGGTTCTTCAATAAAAAGATATTAACTCTGACGCTGAAATATAAAGTGAAAAAATAACCCCTTAGGAGTAGTCTTTTCCAAGTTATATAATCTGGTTCTTTAGAACCAACATGTAATAAAAATTTAGAACACAGCACGTAAACTTCTTGTTACTAGATTATGTTCAAAATAACGCAAATCTTAAGCTTCTTTCTATCTCTAACTGCTCTGAAAAGCTCTCTTCAAGACAGATAGCTTTATTTTCACCAATTTTTAGCAACTTGACTTATTGCATTTTTCCATAAACATTATAAATAACAGGTTCTAAGATACAGTCGCCCATAATTACATATTTATACACTAAGAGCAAATAGTTATAACTACACACACAGAATTACAATATTCTTTTTTTTTTAATTTTTTTAATGTTTTATTTATTTCTAGGAGAGAGAGAGAGACAGCGTGAACAGGGGAGGGTCAGAGAGAGAGGGAGTCACAGACTGAAACACGCTCCAGGCTCTGAGCTGGCAGTCAGCACAGAGCCCGACGCGGGGCTCGAACCCACGAACCGCGAGATCATGACCTAAGCGAAAGTCGGACGCTTAACCGACTAAGCCACCCAGGCGCCCCTGAATTACAATATTCCTAAGAAAAATTAGGAATTTTTGAAATTAGAAAACTAAAGAAATATGACTTGAGGTTCCCCATAGTCACCTGACAGAATGAATAGAAGTCCTGTATAGGTACCTGGTCATTCTTAGTGTGATTCCTTCAGGAATTTGTGAGTCATCCTTGTGCAGGTGCTGTGCTAATCTTCTCTGTATCACTCCAATTTTAGTATATGTGCTGCTGAAGCAAGCCCTCTGTGTGATCCTTTAATGGCTTACAGTTTTTCTAACCCTCACATGCATTATTTTGTTGGGCCTACCAACACTTCAATGGTGGCGGGTAAAGCAGATAGAGATGGAAAAATTGTTTCCCATAAAAATTTGTTTAATCTCAAAACAATAAGGGGAGGAGGACAATTAATAATGAAGTTAGGACTGAAGTTGTGCTCTTAGTTGAGTTCTTTCCACTACCATTTTGACGGTTCTAATAGGTTATTAGCAAGGGAAACAATAAAATTCTAATATTAGAAATCAGAGACACAAAGGCCTATGGAGAGAGGAAGTCAGAGAAAATGCAACACAAAGAGTAACACACAGAGAATGAAGATGTTAAAAAGAGAAAAATTAAAAGAAATTTGAAAAGAACAAAAGTAGGAAGAAAACCGGAAAAAGAAAGATTAAGTGAGTTGGAGACAGGAGAAGAAAAAAAAGAGTAAATGAAAATAAACAAAACTGAGAAAGAGAAGAAAAGGAAAGCTACAATTAGTCACAAACTAAAAGTTAAAAAAGAGTAAGAAAATACAGGAAAACTGAAGAAATAAAATAAAATTTGAAATGAAAATGAAAAGATTTTAGTGGCTTATACCAAAGGTAGGTGTCCTAGGAATTTTATTCTAGGATCAAGGGCAATTTTTTTTAACAGATATAGTCAAAGCAAACATTAAATTATTTTTGCAAAATAACCTAAATTTCTAGCTTGTCTATAGCTCATGGCCCAGGATATCCATAGCTGGTAAGACACTTTCTAGCTTTTTCACATAGAAAAAAATATCAAAATTAATGGTTGAGGGGATTATGAGTCAGAACTGAGATATTTCCCATCATGAGTGCCATGAAGGTCTGGAGGAGAAAGATAATGCAATGCCCGCTGGGAGGAGGGGTGGTCTTTCTAGATTCAATTAACCATGCAGACATACAAGATGATCCCAGTCCTCAACTGACACCAGGCTACTCAGCAGAACTTAAGGTAGGAACCACAGCTTGCATCATCAGCTATCTCTCTTTTGTGGTAGTAGTTGTCTCGAAGTTGTCTATGCAGGTGTCTACAGAGCCACACAGGAACTATCCTCTTTGGCTGTCCATAAGCTGCGTATAGGAGCTGCCCTGACTTAGAAGCCCCAGGAGCCAAAATATCCTGTAAAAACTCCATATACACAACCTGCAGGGATCCTATAAGGAACATGCCAAAATACATGGTCACTACGCTCAGGGAAGCCCAGAGATAGGGCCTTCTAACAGGTATTTATAGTTCTCCCAGTTCACATGCAGTTTACCAATCAAGGATCATTCTTAAGTAAAAGGGATGTTGCAAGTAAGACAAAAGGCTTAATCAGAAAATCAATTGAAGGCCAAATTCTCATTAAAAACTGAAGGTTTTGTTGACCTTTTATTTGCCCAGAGATACTCAAGCTAATCAAAGCAATATAGTCAATAAGCTGGAAGCTATGAGACTACACATCCTTATCTTCCACCTTCACACCTACCCTAGAGCATATTAGTTGGTCAGAAATATTTTAGTACAAGTATGGGCCAATCCACTTAAAAAGCAGTATCTTCTGTTACTGACAAGAAAGAAAAGGTTTCAACCTTTAATGTCTTGAACCTCTCCTAGGTTGACAAGGATTCTAGAGAGACCTTCATCTCAAGCTGAAATATTGCAATATAGGCTAACTATCTCTTTCGTTGTATAGTTATCATAACTGGTTTAGTTTTCCCTAATGTTCTAATTCTGTTATCACTTCTCCCTTATTCTATCTCCCAAAGCCTCACCTCTAGAATAAAATTAGCGAAATAAGTCAGGCAGAGAAGGACAAATATCATATGTTTGCACGTATAGGAGGATTAGGAGGAACTTAACTGAGGACCATGGGGGAGAAGAAGGTGGGAAATGGGGGGGTAGGAGGGAGAGAGGCAAACCATGAGAGACTCTTGAATGCTGAGAAACAAACTGAGGACTGATGGATGTGGGGGGCAGGAGGTAGATGGGCATGGAGGAGGGCACTTGTGGGGATGAGCACTGGGTGTTATATGGAAACCAACTTGACAATAAACTATTTGTAAGAAAAAAACTAAAAATAAAAAATGAAAAAAATAGTTTGAAACTTACCTTAAAGCTTGCATACACTCACGATTGCCAAAGCATTTCCATCTTTGTGTAAAAAAAGATGTAATAATGCATATAAATTATTAAAAAAATTTATTCTTCAAACACCCATCTTAATATGTCAACTTGGACTTCTTTTTAGTGCAAACTCCAGGACCTATTGGTAAGTTGCTTATATACATAACAACTCATATATATCACTCAAATTCATAATAGCATAACATTTTTCTAATAATGATTAGAGTAGCTCATCTATAATCATCAGAAGAATATTCCAAAGCAAAGGTGCAACAGAGATAATCTGGGGGAGGACATAAGAAATGAGAAAGAAGACAAAAAAAATGACATGAGAGGAAAAAGATGGGGAAAAGCAGAGGGAAAGGTATACAATAAGATTTTACTTCACACACCTGTAGTAGTCAAGGCAAGAATGAAGTGGTTTTCCTTCCAGCTAAAACAGGGTTACTAGTATCCTAGAAGAAGATCTGATTTTTATGGAAAGGATATAGTCCAATAAAAAACATTTAACCCTGAAGATGGGAATTTGGTAATTCTGGGACATTATTTAACAGTTCCCGTTTGGAAAAAATTAATGGCATGTGTGTTTATCATGTTCAACAACCATAGTCATTTATGTTTGTTTCTATTTTTAGTGCAATATACTGGGCCCAATGGTGAGTCCCTTATCTATCTTTTTCCTCTGGTATTCTCTGATCTTCTACAGTGTATAGAGGGCTTGTCTCCAGTCCCAAATGTATCTATTACCATAAGGATAGTTTTTTAGACATGTTTTCATGCATCCCAGTTTCCACTTACTGAGAATTCTCCAGGATTATTTTTTAAAGAACAAAGTAAGAACGTTTCCCCAGTAATGGTCATAATGGCTTCTATGATAATACAGAATTTTGTAAAGTAAGAGAAATAAGGTTAGCTTTCCATTTCTGAAGTGCTTTGTAGTTCATAAAGGGCCTACTCAAAGACAACAGAGACAATATAAAGAAAATGAAAAAAAGGAAAACAAATTTCAAAAATAAATGTAAAAGAAGGATAAAACAATCAAATTTAAATAGACTGAGGTCTGATCAGTTTTCTTACCAATTTCCTGGGAAAGGTGTACCAGGGAATACTACTAAGGATCTAACCTACCCTGAGTTCTCCAATCTTCTCTTTCAATGCGTTTTTCCTCATGTCCTATCCTATCCACTTGCCCCAAATACCCAACACACGCGTGCGTACACACACACACACACACACACACAGCTTCAGGGAACAGGATATGACAGGAGGTGGGCTGCAGTTATAGGAACTGGCAGATGCATAAACCATAAGTGAAAGACAATAAAAGGTAAACTCATACTGTGACTAGCTAGGGCAAAAGGAGTGTCAAATTCTAGAATGTCAAAACAAATTGGGTCATTGGGATTTCTGAGTCTGGAAATTAAGTGATAGCATTCCAGAGTGTAAGCTAAACAAGAGGACATTATCAGAAGGCAAGTCAGATGTACTCAAGCATTCTTTCAAGTAGGTGAGCTCTTGTATCAGAAAATGAGCTGAGGCCTGGAGAGGAAGTCATGAATAAAAGAAAGATTTGGTTGATCTCTTGTGCCATGGAAGTTACAGTCCTATAAGTAATCTTGAGGAAAGAAACTCAAAACATGGAGAGGGCAGGCAGTCTCCCACACAATCATACTATGACCACTAAAACTGGATGCTGTCTGTTCTAAACACTGGTTCTAAATACCTTCCTGTTATAAATGAACATAAGCCATCATTTATCAACTATTCTAAATCAGGGCCTCCTTCCTCAGTACTCTTAATTATCACCAAGACTTACAGCCTTAGATGTTTTCCTAATTCTTATAAGGGAGAAACCATAAGCCAGCTCACCTCACTGAGGCTAAAGGAAGGGTCTCATCTGGCCTAAAGTCCCCAAATAACTACCATGTGCCCAAAAATCTATATGGGTACATGGATTCCCTTTCCCTTTTCTTTCCTGCATAATTCCCTCTCCCCTACGTGTAAACTCTTAAAACATACAGTAATAGATAAATGAAAATTATACTGCTACATTTATTCATTCTTAGCTTTCCCTTAAATTACAGACCATTTGGAGAAAATGAAAAATGCACAGATTACTTTTTTAATTAACAAAAATGAGCGCGTCAAATGGAAGTAGGAAAAAAGAAAGGAGTGAGAAGAAAATGTCAGATCAACTAAACAGTTAGGTAGGAAAAATAGATAAATGAAAATGACAAAAGTGCATAGAAGTACAAGTTTAAGACATTATAAACCCCTAGAAATTTCAAGCATTTACCACCCTAGAAAGAAATGGAATGGAAAGAACACAGCCACTCTCTTGCTCCAGACCAGCAGAAGCAAGCCTCAGGATGCAAAACAGAGGTAGGAGCTTAAGTCCAGACATCACAATGAGCTAACAGGCAGGTTTTAGAGCAGCTCCCTGCATTCTCTCTACAGTTACCGTTTTTAAGCCCATCATAGGAGATTTGAGTTCACTTAGTTCTACACTGATTTCTCTCTTTTCTTTCCCTTCCATTTTTCCAGCAGGTGAAACTTCAGAAATAACCAGTAAGTTCCATACCTGCTCCTATATATTAGTTGTCTTTGGCTTCTAATATAGGGTCTGCAATCCTTTGCTTCTGTCTTGTGGGAACAGACTTTCATGTTTCTCCATCACGTGCTTATTTCACTACCTAGCTGCAACCCTAACCAAGGAATGAACAAATTAAGGGGAATACAAACCCCCCTCAATAACCCAAAATATTATGAATAATATAAATGTGTAGACATAAAAATATCAGAGGAAACTATCTGAAGTTTATTGTGACTTGTCAACAAGGGAGGGAGGACATTTGTATGAAGTACGAATGTGTGAAAGCTTACACAGGAGAGCAGAAATAGGGAGAAGGAAAGTAAAAGCAGCACAGTTTAAATTACCAATCCCCTGTAGGATTTTAAGCAGCTACCAGTCACTGCAAAAGGGAAGAGATAAGTCATCTCCCTTTCCTGAAGCCTCTCAGACGAAGCAGGAGGCAGAATCCCACCAGGCATGATGGGAGCTGTGTTCCTCCAGCACTGTGCACCGGAATACCTATAGGGTTTGATACTCCCTCCGTGGGCATTTGATATTCCCTCTCAGAAAGCTAGCAAGGGAGCGAAATAAGTCAGGCAGAGAAGGACAAATACCATATGTTTGCACGTATAGAAGGATTAGGAGGAACTTGATGGAGTAACAAGGGGGAGAAGAAGGGGGGAAATGGTGGGGGAAAGGGAGAGAAGCAAACCATGAGAGACTTTTGAATGATGACAAAAACTGAGGACTGATGGATGTGGGGGGGAGGGGGGATGGGCATGGAGGAGGGCACTTGTGGGGATGAGCACTGAGTGTTATGTGGAAACTAATTTGACAATAAACTATTAGAAAAAAAAAAAGAAAGCTAGCAAGAAAACTAATTTCAGCATTCTTTCCTCACTTAATTTTCTCTTTGTTTTTCAGCTACAGGATCGTCTTGTAAGTCTCCTTTCATGATGGATCTCAATTACCTCCAGCAGTGTCTAACAGATCTACATGAACGAAAATGTATTCATCCACACTGGGATCATAAGAGTTTAAAGCTCCTATTTCTTTGACCCCTATTTTTCCATTACTCAGAATTCCACTAGGTTATTAACAGGTTTCTAAAATGTTCACTGAGTCACATGTTTCTCTAGGGCTCTAAAGACTGTCAGGGACCCTCTATACAGAAGTAGAAAAAATGAACAGGAAAAACAAAGTTACAAATAATATTTCTGTTTACCAGCTGGGTCACCTATTCAAGCAATTAGTAAGTTGTGTATCTGTTTCTTTGCTGTGCACTCATCAAAGTCCAGTGATATATATTGAAGCTTCAGTTCCAGTATAGGAACTTTACAGTATAGGAACTTCAAACTCTTATTTTCTTAGCTTTTGCTTCTCCATTAGCCAGAATTCCACCAGCTGATTTTAAGTTTCTGGAAAGTTCAGATACCTCTGATCAGAAAATCTTTTCAAGCAGTTATATCACTAGAAAATTTACCAATAGAAAAAAATGAATAGGACAGTAAATGAGGAGGGTGCAGTAAGAAATATTTCTGCTTATTTTGCAGTGGAACCAACTCCTCACACAAATAGTAAGTCTTATGTATTCATTTAATTATCTGTCACAGGACTCGATTGGTTTCTAGTGAGGTCCAATATCTGGACATGTTGATATGCAAAGGGCCTGAGGTAACTCTTGCTGTCTCATTATCAAAGTCCCTCTGGGTTATTAATGATGTACTAGAAAGTTCTAACACTACTGATTTATATAAATATAAAGAAGAAAGTAAAAAGTTTTGCTTCGCTATAAAGACCAACAAGTTGCAATCTACAGAAAAGGAAAAAATGAAGGAAGAGAAATCGTTTTTCATTTGGATCTATTTCCCCACCCAGTCTCTTTTTCTACGTTTGAAGTCCAAGATATCCAGGGGAAATTTCTCTGGCCATTTTGGATTTTAGAAGCTTGAAGATGCTATTTCTTTGACATCCTATATTCATATTACCAATAATTCATCTTTTTAATAACTTTATGGAAAAAATCAAGTTCTACTGATTTACATAAAAAAAAATAAAGATCAGAGGGTAACATTTCCCAGAAGTTAAAAGTGACATGTTATAAGGAACTTCACAAATCGAAAAACTGAATGAGGAAGAAAAGAAAAGGAAATAATTTTCTCTGTTCTATTTTCCAGCTGGATCAGTTCCACCTGCCCTCAGTAAGTCTTTCCATGTTTTCTCCACTATGGGGTCCTATAACCTCTTTCTCTGACAATTGTAGGCATTTCCGGGTATGGGTACATACTTCCTAAACTACTTGTCTTCCCATGGCCAAATTCCATGATTGTTAATGCTTTTTGGAAAGTTCAAATCCTGCTGATTTATATTAAAAGTAAATGACGACCAAAGAGTATATTGTCCCTATTGTTAAAATGACCTAGTGAGCAAGAACTCTCTTACAGAGAGGAAAAAAAATCATGGGAAAGAAAAGGCTTATAAAGATACTTCTCTGTCTTTCAGCTGGTCCACCACCTTCAGTGCGCAGCGGTAAGTTCAGTCTGTTCTTTTACTGTTTTCTGTTGTTGTTCTTTATGAGCCCTATGGACCTGGAACTGCCCTACTCATTTCTAATTCCTGTGCAGCCACCTAAGATGCATAGCTCTCACCTTCCTGTGCTTTCTGCTCATCCTGTGAAGTAAACTTACATTTACTTAATTTCAAGCATATGTTTACTTTGCATCTCCTCAGTGATAAGAAGTTCATAGGTGATTTAACTATTACATGATATTCTATTTAATCCTTGTGGTAAATCAACTGATCTCTTTGTAATGGCTACGAAACTGAACTCACATACTTGCCCAAGAACACGCTCACTGAACCATAGTTTGAACCAAGAGTTGTGTGACTACCAAACTTCACCACACAAATATGCTTCCCTAAAAAGACACTTGTTCCTTTCAAACAATTATTCACTGATATCTAATTTGGTTTTTTTGTTTTTTTGTTTGTTTGTTTGTTTGCCCTGGCACCAATAAGGATTATATCTGTTTGTCTACTATGGTTCTCTGTTTAGTCATCTTCAAAGTCTAAGGGACTTTGTTCGGTTAAAGTGATTTGAGTTTCTCATTGCTCTTGCTTCCTTATTACCCAGCTTCCCCCTATACTATAGATAATTTAAGAAAATACTGACTTGACAATAAACTATTTGTAAAAAAAAAATACTGATTAAAAGAAAAGAAGTTAAATAGAATTTGTTGACAACAACAAAAACCTGAAAAATATTAAAAACCCTGAAAAAAATTAGCAGAGGTAGGCAAAATATTTGAGAGACAGACAGGAAGTCCAAAAGGATGTTTAAATGGAGAGAGATTTTTGAGTGTTCCCTCCAAGTATGTTTTTTTCGTATGCCTACCCATGTCCTCCCCTCAGAGACACCAGTGGAGTATATTAGATAATACTATGTTTTCTCTACTTAAGAAAAATTAATGGATTTCTTTTTGCTTATTTTTTAGTGATTTCACAAAGAACCTCAAGTAAGTTCTTTACTTCTCAGCCTGTCAAATGTGAGAACTTTTCCAAGCACAGATATTATATTTTTAAACTGAACAAAGAATTGATTCATGTTTCTCATATTTTTTGCTTTCACATTACCCACAGGTCTCCCAATTAGAACTGCAAGACAATTTTTTTTCATTTATAGCTGTAGGAGTTCCCATTACTTCAGTTTTTAACTCAATTTCCCAGGAAACAGATGCCAACAGTGATTCAATATTTAAATCAGATCAAGTACTGGCAACAAGTTGATATTTAACATAGAAGCCACCGGAACACTATGTCCTAAGTTCTATTATTCAAATCTGGTCCTCATATCTATGTTAAAAGTGATTTTTACATAATACCAATATCCCTTGGGATTCCTAAGATTGAAATTAAATCACATTAATATTAAAACCTGTCAAGTTCCTGTCAAGACTAAAACTCAGATGCCAACAGAGCCCCGGCAGATAATGTAAATGAACAGGTGAAGAACGCCACCTGGGAACAGTAGAAAGATCATGTACAGTCTAAAGAGGGTAGTTGTCGCTCAGCTCCAGCCAATTTCTCCACCCAAGAACACATATCTAGAGTTGCCAAGACATCTCACTTAATCCAGATTTTAGATAAAATTTCCCAATTTTTAAAACATGATAGACATCTAGATTACTCTAACAGATAACAAACTTGCTTATATACCCCTCTACTTCCATCTAAACACATTCTGGTTGTAGTTTTACAATGATGCTTGAAAAATTTCAGTAATGTCAGGACATGAGGATTGGTATTAGAGGAGGGAAAATTGGAGCTGTTAACACAGACATTCTACACATTCTTTCTGAGTCCTAAGCAAGGAGGCTGCCAGCTAAACAGTCTCACTGAGAGATGAAAATACGGAGTCCACAGACTTAATGGTGCAGACCCAAGGATGAGGTTGGAAACCTCAAATGTCCATGTCTGAGAACAGGCCCCACAACTGGGAACACTTGAGTTCAGCAGAAGGGATTATTAGTTTTGCAGCTAGAAATTATAATCTGGCAGCTAAATTGAAATAGTTTAGTGTCTTTTGTCACAGAAAGGGTAGGAGTTAAGAGAGTTTTAAAATCCAAACCTGAGGGGTTGGGAGGAGGAAAATATGTATGACAAAGCACTAAAGGATATACCACCTTTTTTCTGGATGTCCTGGTCTTGGCTGTTATGTGTTTTTATTATTAAAAGTACACAGCAGAACTTAAACATAAAAAGAGGCCCTAGAGGGTAGAATGACTTCCAAGGGGGCAGAAACTGAATAGGAATACACTGTAAGGAGAAACTAACATTAAATTCTTGGCAAGAAAGGTGAGGGGCTGAGGGAACAGAAATAGCAGCTTCACTTCAGAAATAGAGCTAGAATTTCAACACTTGCTCTGAGATGGCAGCCAAAGTCTCAGGATCCAGCATGGTGAGAACTGGAATGGACACTCCCTGAGCAGAGCTGGGAGCAGAAAATACCTACCTGTCCAAGGAAAAGAACCAAAATATTTCCACGTCTCTACCCTGGCCATGAAAACAGAGCCACTCACACAGGACCAGACCTAAATGTGCTCAGGGCTCAGAGCCCTACTGGAAGTGTGTCTTCCATGCAGTACAGGAATCCCAAGCCAAAACAACTGAGATCTGCTTTGGTGATACTATATCCTTTCCTATCCTATACTACAGTATACTATACTGCAGTATACTATACTGCAGTATACTATACTATACTATACTATACTATACTATACTATACTGAAGGCAATAGTAACCATGAAATTCCTCACAGGAAGGGAACCACAACAGAATATTCACAGGACAAAACATCCACAAAGATAATTCTCAAGGAATAAGAGAGTACCAAAGAATTATGAAATGCACAAGGAAATCCAGCATCACATGAGCGACACTTCATAAGCCCCAACAAACTGGAGAATTCCAACCCAAAGAATTATGCAATAATATGAAGAGGACTAAAATATTAAACTTTTAATCTTCAAAGATATTAATGCATTCAACAGAAATATATTGTGTGCCTAGTCTAACTCAGGCATTATCCTAGACACCAAGAATATAACAGTGAAAATGACAAAGACCCTGCACTCAAGAAGCTTACATCCTGAAATAAAAACAGGAATATTATAATAAATAAATATATAATCACTTTCAGATAAATGCCATAAGAGATATAAGCAGGGTAACAGAAGAGACTACAGAAATGGTTACAGAGGTGTGAAAGATTGCTCCAGGCAAAAGAATAAGGATATAGGGTCTGCTGTATGGATGAATATTCTAGCCCAGACAGATGAAAAGAAATAGGAAGGATGGCTGAAGATGAGGTTGGAGAAATAGGGGCCACATATAGAGGCCTTGCAGTCCTTGGTTAAAAAGGCAGCTTTTGTTTGGTTATAATTTTATAGGAGCTCTCTGACTTCTACATGGAGGATTAACTGGAGTGGGAGTCACAAGGGCAGGGAGCGCAAGAGAAGCAGGAAAAGCAGTTAGGAGGACGGACACTAAAGAACGACCAGTTACATGTGAGTGTGGCAAGAAGTACAGGGATCAAGAGGAGATGGGGAGGTCTTCAGATTCCATGGATTTTTAGGGTATAGCCAACAGATTCTGCTGTTAGATTGAATGTCAATTTAAATGGAAAGGAATCAAGGGTTAGTCTCAGGTTTGGAGCGAAAGCCTATTTACTCAGGTAAGATGAGAAGGGCAGGTTTAGAGGAGGAATTCTTGAGTTCAGTTTTGTATTGTTAAGTTTGAGACACCTTAGAAATCTATGACTAGTTTATTGAAAGTCTGGACTCAGTAGGCCATGGGGATGTTCTTTGACACATATCTCTTCCCTATCCATTAGCTTTTGAGGTAGAACACATAATTTGCCAGTCACTTTAAATTATTAAAAACCTTTAGGTCACTCCTCTTAAAATACTCTATTCTCTTAGCAGTCAATCTTAGACCTACTGATTCAGAATAGGGAGGAAATACAATTTGCTTCTCCTTCCTGTCCACCTATCTGATTATAGTCCCACTGAGCTGGGGGTAGGAAGATGAATTTCACTTAATTAAGCATGCAATTTTCCTCCTCTGTTACTTGCAGTCCTTTTCTCTGAGGACATGAGTCTGACTGCCCTTCAATGTCATTTAGGGTAGGCCTTCAAATGTCTTGTAGAATACATGTTGAGTTCTTTGAACGAATCTGCCAGAGCTTGCCTAGTTCTGAGGACTCTATTGCACAGTCCCTGATGTCAGTGTTGACTCCAGTCTGGCCTAATACTGAGCCCCTCAGCTCCCTCCCCACAGTGTACCTCATAGTCTGTTACTACTGTCACCAAATAGGCACAAACTTATGCTGGGTAAGGTACCAGCATAAAATCTTATATAGATTTGGAAGAAAAGTGACATTTGGTACAGGAGAACTAACTGGGCATCATTTGTTAAGGCCTGAGAGCCAGCACCTCTGCATTGCACAACTCCAGGAAACCCTCCTTATCATGTCTGAGAATGCGGATCCCAGAGCTGTGCATTTCTCTTCATGAGGGCTCGTCTGGCTTCAGCCAGGTCAGGAGGGAGACGGGAGGTTATAACTTTTCTCAAGTTTTTGATACTAGTTGTCAATTTGGGGATAATAGGAAAAGTCCCACTCAGCATCCTGTTCCCCATCCAAGCATGCACTATGTATCAAAAAGTATACGTACATTTTTTAAATTTGTTTTTAATATTTATTTGCTAGAGACAGTGAGACAGAGAAAGAGAGAGACACAGAGAGAGAGAGAGCATGAGCAGGGGAGAGGCAGAGAGAGAGGGAGACAGAATCCAAGCAGTTTCTGTGCTGTCAGCACAAAGCCTAATATGGAGCTTGAACCTATGAACCATGAAATCATGACCTGAGCTGAAGTTGGATATTCAACCAACTGAGCCACCCAGGCACCCTGAATATGTAAGCTAAAAAAGTCTATTGCTAATACAATATATATGCCAGACACACCTTCTGAACCCATAAGGAATAGTAAAAGGAACAAACAAATCCTGGTTAATCTCAAAAAAAAAAAAAAAAAAAAAAAAGGCACAAAAAAGAAAAAATACAAAAACAAGTGTGTTTTTTTAATGAGGTGGGAGAAAAATATCCATATGTGTTCCTTAATATAATACAATAAATAAAATAATTGAGATACACATTTAAAATGGAACTACCAAAGAGCCTAAAGAGCCACTGGGAAAGAACAACAAAGCTAGAGGCATCCCACTTCTGGGTTTCAAACTGTATTACAAAGCTATAGCAATCAAAACAGTATGGTATTGGCATAAAAACAGAAACACATTATCAGTGGAACAGAGTAGAGAGCCCAAAAGTAAACCCATGGATATATGATCAATTTACAACAAAAAAGCCACAGATATACAAAGACAACTTCTCCATAAATGGTGTTGGGAAAACTAGATAAATACATGCAAAAGAATGAAATTGGACCATAACTTACAACCATACACAAAAACCAACTCAAATGGAATAAGGAATTAAATTTAAGACCCTACACCATAAAACGCCTAAAGGAAAACATAGTGGGTAAGCTCCTTGGCATTAGCCTTTGCAATGAATTTTTGGATTTGACACCAAAAGCGAATGCAAGAATAAATAAGTGAGATTATATCAAACAAAAAAGCTTCTGCACACCAAAGGAATCCTTCAACAAAATATAAAGGTAACATACCAAACGAGAAAATATTTGCAAATCATATATGATAAGGGGTTAATATCCAAATTATATAAAGAAAACATACAACTCAATACCAAAAAAAACCCAAAACAAAAGCAGTCTGGCTTTAAAAAGGACAGAGAAACTGAATATACATCTTTCCAAGAAAGACATCCAAATGGTCAACAGGTACATGAAAAATCGTTCAACACAACTTATTATCAAGGAAATGCAAATCAAAACCACAATGAGATGTCACTCACACTGTTTAGAAGGGTTACTATCAAAAAGACAAGAGATAACAAATGTTGGCAATGATGTGGAGAAAAGGGAACCCTGTGCATTGTTGGTGGCAATATAAATTGGTTGAGCAACTATGGAAGAGTATAAAGGTTTCTCAAAAAATTAAAAATGAACTACCATATGATCTAGTAATCCCACATCTGAATATATTTTCAAAGGAAATAAAAATAAGATATCAAAAGGATATCTGTATTCCCATGTTCACTATAGCATTTCTCACAGTAGACAAGATATAGAAACAGTCTACATGTTTATCAATATATATGAATCAATTAAGAAAATATTGTACATATACACACACACACATAATGAAATATTATTCAGCCACGAGAAAGAAGGAAATTAGCTGTTAGTAGTAACATTAATGGACTTTGACGGCATTATGCTAAGTGAAATAAGATAGAAAAAGACAATATTATATGGTACTACTTATATCTGGAATCTTTGAAAAAATCAAATTCATAGAAACAGAGAGCAGAAAAGTGGTTTCCAGGGGTGTAGGAGTGGGGAAAATATGGAGAAGTAGGTAAAAGGGTAAGCACTTTCAGCTATAAAATGAATAAGTTCTAAGGATCTAATGTAGGACATGGTGACTATAGTTAATAACACCGCATTATGTAACCGAAATTGTATAACTGAAATTTGCTGAGAATAGCATTTAAATCTTAAATATTCTTCCTAAAAATCATATGCATAATTGAGGTGCTGGATGTGTAATTAAATAGATGGGAGAAAACCTTACACAACAAATGTACATCATATCATCACAATGTACACTTTAAATATGTTACATATTTTACTTGTCAGTTACACCTCAATAAAGCTGAAAGAATAAAAAAGAAAAAAATCCCCAGAGTAGAACAAAATAATAAAATCAAAATAAAATATTAAGAAACTAATCAAAATTGTTTATTTTGTTGAGAAAACTTAAACAGGAAAAACACAAATGTAGGGGAAAAAAGGAAATTATCTACATACACAATATATATTTTAAAATCATAAAAGAATGCACTAAAAAACTCTATGAGAATACATTAAAAACAAAATTACCAATTTAAAAAATATATATGAATTACCAAAACTGACTCAAAGAAATATAAAACCCAAAAATTGTCCTAAATTGGAAAATAAAATGAACATTGAGTCAAAAGAACACTTCCACCTAAAAAGCCCCAGACAAGATAGTTTTACAGGGACGGATTGCCAAACTTTCAAGGAACAGATGATTCTTATATTTGGAACTGTTCCAAAGAATACAAAAGAAATGAAACCTACTTCAACTCACTTTATGATGTTTCTTGATTTCAAGGTAATGCAAAGATTGTAAGAAAAAAAAGTGCATAGACATATTTTCCTTAGAAACACAGCTACAAATTTCCTAAATAAACAGTGCAATGTTACATTGATCATAAACACAGTGATACTGTATTTATTTTTAATCCCTCATAACTATGATAGAAATTATAGAAAAATTATCATTAAATTCACTAAATTCATAGATAAAAGAAAATGTATGATCATTTATAAAAATAAAGAAAAATTATTTTATAAAATTCAACACAGAATGCTAATCAGATTCTTATTAGCAAGAAATAAAAACTTTCTGAAAAGGGAATAGATAAGAACTTCCTTAATCTAACAAAGGAGATTTATTCCTTTATGATTCTTAAGAATTCTAAAAAACAAGTGGTGCCTGGGTGGCTCAGTTGGTTAAGCATCTGACTCTTGATTTTGGCTTAGGTCATGATCTCCTGGTTCATTGGATCAAGCCCCACATCCGGCTCTGTGCTAGCCTGCTTGGGTTTCTCTCTTTCCCTCTCCCTCTCTCTGTCCCATTCCTGCTCTCTCTCTCTCTCTCTCAAAATAAATAAATATATAACAAAAGAATTCTAAAAAACAAAATTTTAGAAGCATTACCACTTGAGTCAAGATCAAGAACAAGATGACTACTACCAATTATACCAGCCTGTGCAATAAAATAAAAGCAAGAGATATAAAGACACAAAGAGAAGGGAGAAACTCATCATTATTTTCAGATTATGATTATTTGCATAAAAACTACAAAAAATGAACAAACAACTAATACTTAATATGATGTCAGCAAAATTGTTAGATAACAAAACAGCAAACAAAACTTAAAACATTGTTTATGCCAGCAATAGCAATTTAGAAAATAGAATTTAAAAACAAAATTATACCATTCACCAAAGAAGCAAAATTTACAAATCTCCTAAAAATAAACTTCCAAAAAATGTGTTGTCTTACAGAGAGAGCATGACAAATACTGAGAAAGCAAACTGAACCCCTTGTTTTTTAACCTAGCCAGGTCAGCCATTTTGCCTGAGCACTTGACATTACACAAGATGGAAAAATTTCGTATCCTGAGATAAACTAAGAGAGAAATATGGGGAGGTAAGACAGGTAGGGGATGGGAAAGAAGAAGGAAGCAAGGAAGAAGGAAGAAAGAGAGGGACAGAAGAGAGGCCATCCATCCACCTGGTCTTGTCTCCTCTTAAATAGCTCAGTTTAGCACTAAAACCTAAAATAAAACTTTAAGCCCATTTGCTATTGCTACCTCCCTAATGGAAATAATTTTGGTGCTTACTTTAACGAGGTTTATATATATAGATGTGTAGTGACCTTTGTTAATATATAATTATAATGCAGAATTCATTTATTTGCTAATGATAACAATGAGAAAACTGACTACAACTTTGTAGATTGTTCCCCTTATATTCTCCTTATATATGTCTTTTATTATGTGAGCCAGTTCTTCTAAATCAAGCCTCCCTCCAAGCATTGCAACTTGAGATAGAAAGAAAGAAAGAAAGAAAGAAAGAAAGAAAGAAAGAAAGAAAGAAAGAAAGAAGAAAGAAAAATGAAGAAAAAGAATATAAGAAGAAAAAGAAAAAAAGGAAGAAAGAAAGAAAGAAAAAGAAGGAAAGGAAAGGAAAGGAAAGGAAAGGAAAGGAAAGGAAAGGAAAGGAGGGAGGGAAGGAAGGAAGGAAGGAAGGAAGGAAGGAAGGAAGGAAGGAAGGAAGGAAGGAAGAGGGAGGAAGGAAGGAAGAGGGAGGAAGGAAGGAAGGAAGAAAGAGAGAAAGGTATTTCTCAGTGTTCACTTTGCGTCTAGCTTTTGACAATACCTTTAAAAAACATAATATGAGACCTGAATAAATAGATAAACTATTTTCAAAGATAGGGAAATTCAACAACATATAAATGTCAATTCTCTCCCCAACTAATTTATAATTCAATAAATTCAATTAAAATCACCAGCAGGATTTTTTGTGGATCTTGACAAATCCATTCTATAATTCATATAAAAGAGAAAAAAAATCCAAGAATAAATAACATATTTATAAACATGAAGTTCCCAAGAGGGAAAGCTCACCCTAGGTATTTCATTTGATTATCAAGTCATTTAAAACACTATAGGGACTGAATGCATGTGGTCTTAGCATAGGAATAAACTAATCAGTGGGGGTATACTTACCAGTGGGGATAAAGGAGAGTGACATCAGTAAAATGGCAGCAATGAAATTTCTAGCACTTGTCTGCTTCAGAAACATCAATCTGAAAAATTATCCACACATGATAATACCTTCACAAAAGCCAAGGATTCCAGATGAGGGACTACAGCACCTGGGTAAAGCACAGAAATAAGACCCACTGAAAGGAAGGAGAGATAGATTCACATTACTCATATCACCCCTCTCCCATGCACAGGTGACCCAGCACAGAAGGGGACATCTATGGGAGGATAGTCCTTAAGTCCACACACTAATCAACTCCTGTGGCATCAAGCTCCTGATAAACTCCCATGAATCAGACTCCCCACATACTCCAGCTCTGGTGAGCTCCTGTGGTCTGAGACTCCAGGACAGCCTTATCACTTGGCCATTTCCCTGCGACCCCAGATGCCATACCACCTCCCATGAAACCAGGCTGCAGGCCCATCCCTATACTGGACTAACATCCACGGACTCACATGTTAGGCATAACTCAATGGTTACCAATGCCTGATTAGTAGTTGTGGACACAGGATCTAGATTGGCCCATGCTGACCCAGGTCACAGTCCCTTCATCACAGACTCAAGGACCAGGCTCAGGCTTGCTCCCACAGACCCAGGTACCAGGCTGGTCTCCATGTACCTCAAAACAGGCCTACCTACCTGCTGACCAGGAACCAGACCTACTTGCCTAAAAACCGTAGCAGCAAGCCTGCTCATGGCACCACAAGTGGGCCTACCAAGAATCTCTTAACGGCCTGAATTGTGGTGAGTTTTGCTGCCAAATCCAGTCTGTAAAGTCTAGAAGTGATGCCTACTCCCTCAAATACATGAACACCAGCAAAAGTTCAAAACAATCATGAATTATCAATAAAACATGACTCCAACAAAGGAAACTAATAAGAATCCAACAACTGACCCTAAAGAAATGATGATGTATGTCCTATTTGACAAAACATTTAGTTTAACCATCTTAAAGAAATTCAGTGGACTATAAAATAGACAACTAACTGAAAATAGGAAAACAATGCATAAACAAAATAAGAAATTCAACAAAGAAACAGAAACCATTAAAAAAAAAAACCTTAGAGCTGAAGAAAAAATTGAACTGAAGAATTCAATAGAGAGGCTCCATAAGAATTCAGCCAGGTATAAGAAAGAATAGTTAACTAAAAGGTCATTTGGAATCATCCAGTCAGAGGAGGAAAAAAAGAAAAAGAAAACTAGTGAAGAAAGCTCACATGAATTACGGGACACAAAAGAAATAATCTGCACATTCTTGGAGTCCCAGGAAAAGAGGGGACTTATTTAAGAGGGGAGCTTATTTAAAGAAATAATGACATAAAACTTATTTAAAGAAATAATGACATAAACTTCCCAATATGGGAAGAAATTTGGAAATCCAAATTCATGAAGCTAATTAGTCACCTCAAAATTTCAACCCAAAACATTCTTGTCCAAGGCACATTAATTACAGCTATCTAAAATCAATACTAAGAATTTTATTTAATTTTAAACTATGATGGCTTTATTTTTTTAAGTTTATTTATTTATTTTTGAGAGAGAGCGCAAGGGAGGGACAGAGAGAGAGAGTAGAGGGAGAATCCCAAGCAGGATATGCATCACCAGCACAAAGCCTGATGTGGGGCTCAAACCCATGAACTGTGAGATTGTGACCTGAGCCAGTTGGATGCTCAATTGGCTGAACCACCTAGGCGTCCCAATACCAAGAATTTTAAAAGCAGCGAGAGGAAAAAATGGAAGGAACCCTCACAAGGCTTTCAATTAGTTTCTCAGCAGAAATCTTTCAGGCGAGAAGAGTAGATTGCTATATTCAAAGTGCTGAAAGAAAAACATTGCAAGCCAGAATGCTTTACACAGCAAAGTTGTCTTTTAAGAATGAAGAAGAAAGGGGTGCCTGGGTGGCTCAGTCAGTTAAGCGTCCCACTTCGGTTCAGGTCATGATCTCACGGTTCCTGGGTTCTAGCCCCACGTCAGGCTCTGTGCTGACAGCCAGCTCAGAGCCTGGAGCCTGTTTAAGATTCTGTATCTCCCTCTCTCTTTGACCCTCCCCTGCTCAAGCTGTCTCTTTCTCTCTCAGAAATAAATGAAACATTAAAAAAACTTTTTTTAAAAAAGGAATGAAGAAGAAAGACTTTCTTAAACAAAAACGAAGGAGTTCATCACCACTATACCTGAGTTATAAGAAATTCTCAAAGGAATCCTTCGAGATGAAATGAAATGCTACTTATTAGTAATTTTAAAATATAAGACCTCCTGGTAAAGTTAAACATATAGCCAAGTTCAGAATATTCTATTACTATATATAGTGGTGTGTTAATCACTTAAATCTAGTATAAAGGTTGAAAAGACAAAAGTACTAACATAACTATAGCTACAATAATTTTTTATGGATATGCAATAGGAGGAGTAAATTATGATATCAAAAACAAAAAAAAAGCCAAAAAAACACAACAAAATGGCATTAGTAAATTCTTACCTATCAATATTTACCCTAAATATTATTATATTAAATTCTTCAATATAGAGGCAGAAATGATTTTTAAAAAACCCCAAGCATATGCTACTTACAAGAAACTCACTTCATCTTTAAGGATACACGTAGGCTTACAGTGAAGATGGCAAAAGATACTACATGCATGAGGAAATCAAAAGAGAACAAAGGCTATAACAAGAGACAAAGAAGTTCATTATATAATTACAAAGTGATCAATTCTTCAAAATGATATAACAATTTTAAATATATATGCACCCAACTTTGGAGCAGCTAAATATATTAAGCAAATACTAACAGATATGAAGGGAGAAATAGACAATAATACTGTAATAGTAGGGGATTCAATACCTCACTTTCAAAGTGGAAAGATCATACACAGACTAAAAATCAATAAGGAAACACTGGATTTGAAATATATTAGACCAATGAACCTAACAGACATATACAAAACATTTCACCCAACAACTGAATAAACATTATTCTCAAGTACACCCATATTTTCAAGATATATAGATCATATCTTAGGTCACAATATAAGGCTTAGCAAATACAGAAGACTGAAATCATATCAAATACCTTTTCCAACCAAAATGTTATGACAGTAGAAATCAATACTAGGAGGAAACCAAGAAAATTCACAAATGTGTGGACATTAAATAACAGGCTGCTGAACAATCTGTGGGTCACAGAAGAAATCAAAAGGCAAATCAAAAAATATTGTAAGACAAAAAGTAGAAAAACAACATACCTAAATTTATGAAATGCAGCAAAAGCAGTTCTCAGGGAGAAGTCTTATAATGAAAAACACCTATGTTAAGAAAACCCACAAACAATCTAACTTTACACCTCAAGGAATTACAGAAAGAACAGACTGAGCCAAACTTAGCAGAAGGGAAGAAACAATAAAGATAAGATCAGAAATAAGTGAAATAGAGACCAGAAAAATAAGAGAGAAGATCAACGAAATGAAGAGCTGTTTTTTTGAAAAGATAAACAAAATTGACAAACTATTAGCTAGAGTTAAGTGAAAAAGAGAATACTCAAATAACACCAGAAATGAAAAAGGAGCCATTACAACTGAAACCACAGAAATACAAACATCATTAAAAACTACTATGAATACTTATATGCCAACAACTGGATAACCTAGAAGAGATGGATGTTACTAGAATACAACCCACCAGGATTGAATCAGGAAGTAATAAAATTTAAACAGACCAACAGTATGTAAGGAAACAGTAATCAAAACCTCCCAACAAATAAATGCTTCATTGGTGAATTACATCAAACACTTAAAAAGAGGTGACATTAATCGCTCTCAAATTCTTCCCCAAAAGATGAAGTGGAGGAATATTCTCAAATTTTATGAGGCCAGCATTAACCTCATGACAAAGCCAAATAAAGACACTACAGTAAAAGAAAACTACAAACCAATATCCCTGATAAAAAGATGCAAAAAATCTAAACAAAATACTAGGAAACCAAATTCAACATCACACTTACAAGATCATACACCATGATAAAGTAGGATTTACCCCTAGGATATAAGGATGGCTCAACACATACAAATCAATAAATGTGATCCATCACATTAATAGAATGAAAGATAAAAATCACATGATCATCTCAAGAGATGTAAAATAAAAAAAAAGTATTTGATGAAATTCACCATCCTTTCATAATAAAAATTCTCAGCAAATTAGATGTAGAAGAAATATACCTCAACATTATAAAAGTCATACATGAAAAACCGCAACTAATGTCATACTCTATAGTAAAAGGTTGAAAGCTTTCCCTCTAATCAGGAATAGGTCAAGCATGCCCACTCTCACCACTCCTATTCAATGTAGTGCTGGAAGTCCTGGCCAGAGCAATTAGCTAATGATAAGAAATTAAAGGAATTCAAATTAGAAAGGAGGAAGCAAAACCGTCTCTGTATGCACATGATATGATTTTATATTCAGAAAACCTTCGAGACTCCACCAAAAATCTGTTAAAACTAATAAATTCAGTAAAATTGCTGGATACAAAATCTATACACAAAATCAGTTGCATTT